>NC_054068.1:12201810-12504310 GCF_017639655.2 Falco naumanni
GGCTGGGAAAAAAAAAAAAAAGCCACCACAAAAGCACTGAAGATAACATCCTGTATAGGGGGATAGGGGGGTGCATCTATACAAAGATTTCAAGGACATTTTAACTCTGTGAGGCAAAGTTCTGGTAAGAATTTGCATTATCTGACCTTTGTACATCAATATAACTGTAATATTTTAAATTTTTTTTGAAGAATGTATGTTGGCTATTATTATTATTGCTAATTAAAATGAAGATTCAATTCTGTTAGAGAAATGGATGAAAGATTGACCCATTTATTATTTCATCCTAATCAAGACATCCATGCCTGCATTGGAATTCAGATACAGCAGCTTCTTACACCATGGCTTTTATACCAAAGTAGAATTGAAAGTGCTTGAAATCTCAGGCATGTTTGAGGCATGGGAGAAACAATTCCTGTTTAGTACTCTAGATCAATTTATTTTGTTCCAGGTAGGTGGTTCTGCCTTTCTGATGGGCCACCAGAGCTTTATCATAATAAATAATGTAGCACTGTTCCATCTCAGGATGGCGTGTTGTCAGCCACCCTCTTCTGTGCTTCAGTGCATGTTAGGGATAGATGTTTTGGTTTTGGAAGTTCTTGTGCCTGTTCCGTTCTGTGGGAGTTACCCTGCCCTGGACCCCGAAGAAATTTGTCAGTCTGAAATCGCTGCTGACTGTTGGTGTGAAAGGGGAGGAAGGCGAGTACAGCTACTGTGCAGCCAACAGTAGGGTGCAGCTTGATTGGAAAAGGATAGACACAGTATGAGCCATAAACGGAGACAATATATTAATGCGTGAAGCTGATGATTTGTATCTCTGTTAATTACTTGCAGGATGGAATGGAGAAGGTCGCTCTTGTGGTAGTAGAGCACTTGGATTTTTCATTCAGAGTCTCTCTCAGTCTTCCTACTTGATCCTGGACTCCCATTTCCCCATAAAGGCTACCAACTTCTGTAAAAGGCTATCAGGAAGGTACGATACTGCGCTTATAAAGTTTTTTGCAGTTGTGGGTGGGAAGTATAAGGAAAATGCGGTGTCTGTTTTATAGGAAAAGTAACCATTATTTACCTAACACCTAAGTTATTATAGGAAAAGTAACCATTATTCACCCAAGTCTAATGACATTTGAGAAATTTCACTAATACAGAGTATCTCTTTTTGCTTTTCTTTAATCTCGGAATCAATCTTAAGTGATTTATGTACGGCATGAGCCCATTTTATATTGTGTTTGACTTCACTCTTGAAAGCACGATTCTGTTTTGGAGAGGAACTGCTTATTATAGTAGCATTTCCTGCCACCTACCTGACTTAGGTAGTCAGTCAACTTTAGCGGTGAAATTCAGTCTTGCTGGGCTTTCCGTTTTACACACTGATGCTGAAAGTTCAACGCTGTTGAAGAAACGTTGGATTCTGTTTCTCCCCGTTTACCACGAGCAACATCCTCTAGTTAAGCTGCATTTCACCTAAAAATCTGCTTTACCTTTACAAATCTGGAGGTGTTAGGGAGCTGGTTGTGACTAAGGACGTACCTTCAGGCCAGTGCCATCGCTCAGGCACAAGCTGTGGGGCAGAGCGGGACTCTGCAAAGCGCAGCTATCCAGAAGCCGACAGGACAACGTTTCCAGCAGGTGCCCGAGCGCCGGGGGAGCCGCGGGCCGCCGCCCGGATGCCCGGGGCACGCGGCCGGAGGTGGCTGTGGGGAGGGCGGGGGCCGCTGGCGCAGGAAGGGAGGTTCGTGCCCCGGCGGGGCCACCCCAGGGCGGAGGCGGCTCAGCCCGCCCGCGGGCGGCAGGGCGGCTACCGGCACCGCCCCGCGCCCGGCCCGGCCCGGCGGCCCCTCCTCGCCCGCCCACTCGCCGCGCCGCTGCGGGAGCCCAGCCCGGCCGGCCGCCGCTCGCCGCCGCCATGGGCCCCGGCGGAGCCCGGCGCGTCGCCGGCTGCTTGCTGCTGTGCTGGGCGCTGGCCGCCGCCCGCGCCGCCCCGCGCCGGACACCCTCGTTCGGCGGCCACGTCGCGGAGAACCGCCCGGCGGGCACGCGTGTGCGCGGGCTGAGCATCCCCCTGACGCGGCTGGGGCCCGAGCCCTGGTGCGCCAAGGTGCAGGGGCGCCGCTGGCGCCTGCAGCTGCTGGGCGAGGGCCACTCGCACTTCCAGGTGTCGCTGCACGCCCGCACGGCCCGCGTCTGGCTGCGCACCCGCCGCCCGCTGGACCGCGAGGCGCGGGCGCTGTACGCGCTGCGCCTGGGGCTGTGCTGCAAGCGCTGCGTGCCGCGCGGCGCCGCGCCCGCCGAGCTGGCCGCCCTCACCGTCCGCGTGCTGGACGACAACGACAACGCGCCGCGCTTCGTCGGCGGCCCGCGGCCCGGCGTCACGCAGCTGCGCGTGGAGGAGACGCTGGCGCTCAAGTCGCAGGTGTGGCAGGCGCGCGCCGAGGACGCGGACGCGGGCGCCAACGCCGAGCTGCGCTACTTCGCCCTCCCGCGCAGCGCGCACTTCTTCGTGGTGCCGCGCAGCGGGCGCGTGGTGCTGGTGCGCTCCCTGCTCCACCTGCGCGCGCCCATCCCGCTGCGCCTCTACGCGCGGGACCGCGGCCGGCCGGCGCTGCGCAGCGAGCCGCTGGAGCTGGAGGTGCTGCCGCAGCCCAAGCGCCTCCCGCCGCCCCGCGCCGCCGCCCGCCGCCGCCGCCGCCGGGCTCCGCCGCCGCCGGGCCCCGCCGCCGCGCCGCTGGCGCTCTCCCTGCCCGAGGACGCCCGCCCGGGCAGCCGCCTGGCCGCGCTGGCCCCGGCGCGCTTCGCCTCCGCCTGGTTCGAGCTGGTGGCGCCGCCCGTCGAGGAGTCGCCGGTGCGCGTGGAGCGGGAGACCGGCGAGGTGAGGCTGGCCGCGGGCCTGGACCGGGAGGCGGCGGCCGCCTGGGAGATCGTCGTCCGCGTCCGGGAGCGCCGAGGTAGGTGCGGGCGGGGGGGGGCGCGGGCGGCGGCTGTGCTCGCCCCCGCGGCAGGGCGCGCGTCCCGGCGGGCAGCCGGGCCGGTGTGTGCGCTGAGGGGCGGCCGGCGCCTGGCGGTGGCTGAGCGCGGTGCGGGAGGCAGCCTTCCTCACGTCGTGGACGTCGCAGCACTGTCGGTGACGGGAGGCGTCACGCGGCAGGGGACGGGGACGGTACCGCGCCGTGGGAGCGCGGGGAGCGGTGGGGCCGCTGGCGGAGTTCAGCTGCTCCACCTGTTGCGGTTCTTACTCCTCAGCGAGCGGCACCGCAGCGTTCGCTCGTGGTACAGACGCGTTGAGACAAAGCGTGCGGGATGCACCGCGCTTCTTACACACAGAGGTGTTCTCTGCCGCGGTGCTTCCCGTCGCTCTGGTCCCGTAAGAGCTGAAGTTGAAGCGTGCAGCTGAAGTCACTGAGGGCTGAGTCGTTACTAAAGTTAAGCAAGTTTGAATCACAAGCGCGATGTGAGTTTTTGCAGGATTGGTGCCTTTGTGTGGATGGGGCTGCTCTTCTTTTAAAAATCGGAGGAGTCCGATGTGCGCGTTTGTGGTTTAAATTGCCCTCATTCACAGGGTCTTACTCGCGTTAAGTAGAATAGCTCGTTTCATTTATCTCTGGCCGATTTCACCTATTAGTTTTTCAAATTCTTTTATAATTTTGAATTGTCATCTTGGTTAATATTTTTCACCAATGAAAACAGAGCTTAGTTTAAGCATAGTTTCTGTTCACTGCGTGATGGATGTCTCTGTACACTCACCTTGTCTCTTGTTATTTTCCTGTTGCTTGTGATTGTAACAGTGTTCTGACAGTTGTCTGGAATGTGAGTATTCTGGGGGAAATTGTATCAGCAGGGATGAGGTGGTTGGCTTGTTTTCATCTTGGAAAGGTTTGGAAAGGGGGGTTGTATTACGTGGTTTCTGGTGCTCGTGAATACCTGACTTCGCAGCAGTGCAACTGCTCAGAGTAACGTGTGAGCCGCAGAGCAGCGCAGGCGGGGGGGATGGAAAGCTTTCCCTGGGAGCCCTTTCCTCATCTCTTCTGATTTCTGACTGAGGGGCAGCCCATAGGGAGCGGGAGACAGTTTATTCCTTGGTGTCTGTTAAATCCCTGAGGATGCCTGCAGGGATTCTAGTTAATACTGACAGTTTCAGTGATGCGGATACTTCCCTCTGTGAAGCAGGCTAGATCAGCAACTCATTTCACTTGGGTCCTGAGGAACAACTCTCAGATCCTTCTCTGGTTCTCATTTGGTTTTTGTCACCTGTCACTGCAGCCTATTCAGGTCGGTCACTTGCGCTGGCTTTGCGCTGTGTTCCAGCTTGAGCTTTGGCTGCTAACCAAGAGATTGACAGGCCAGTTTCCAAAACACAAATGCTTTCTGTGTCCTTTCTTTGCTACTCAATCTTGAGCAAGGGATGTCAGTACTCAGAGGTGGTGACAAAATCTATCGGGTCAATCTGAGTATGCTTCTGGGATGTTCACCCACTCTGTCACGTAGCTCAAGTTTCAGCACTTTGTAGGTGTCACAGCTCCCTCTGTCAGGATGGAGAAGGTGATGTTAGAAAAGTGGTAGCTAACCTTGCCCCGGGTTGCTGCTAATCTCACCTTTGTGATTGTTTTTGCTCTTATCTAGTCTCAATATAGAAGTCCAAGGTTGCCTGTGACAAAGCTTGTCACTCTGCCATGCCAGAGTCCATTTCCAAAGCAATGCTTGCTCATAGCAGTGCTTGCTCATGCAGTTAAAAAAAACCCAAACCAACTTCAACTTACTTTCAGGATTTTTTTTTTTTCACCATCTTACTATTTATTAAATGGTTTGGAGTGTTTTCTACTAGCCTGTTATATTACTGCTAGTAGTATGAAGTCGTAAGATAATAATCTCTTTAGAAATGTGTAGAACTAGATTCTGACTGTGAGACGAGGTAGATGGCAATTAACTGTGGATAGTGTAAATGGCGTGCTTTAGATGGAGTGATTTTAAGTTTCTTTGTTTAAAGGAGCCTAAATTAAAAAAGGCACTTGTATTAGCACTAGTTTTTTAATCAGATGAAGCTTAATAGTGACACATATAAAACTTTTTAGTTGCAGAATGCTTACATTCTCCTTTTAATAGGAGTTAAAATGCATAGGTATTTGAAACAGGTTTAGAAAGTTATGTCTCTTCCCTTACTTGCAATCCAGACTTCAGTAATGTGAGAAAAGTTAACCAAAAGGATGGGATAGGAGAAGGAGAAAGATGGCTAGCAGAACTAAATGTTCTAGTGAGTCTAAAATAAGGAAGAACTATAGAAGATTGCAAAAGTTCCAGGAAAAAAACACCCAGTATTTACAGCAGTGAGTTCTCAGGATGAATTAAAGCATGGGAAGGTTACATTGAATTTTGTTGTGAATAGAAGTGTAAGTTCAGGTTCTTTCTCCAGTTTGTTTGCTTTGCTGTTAACAGTTGCACTGGCTTATTTTACAGTGTACATAACCATAAATATTTCAGCAGCTATGGTTTTCTAGTATTGGAGCTTGTGGTATCAGATGTTGATTTATATTCAAGTGGTATAAGTTGGTATCAATTCTTTTAATAATATTTCTTTCATTTTCTACTCCCCTAATTCTTGCCACTTGGTAGCTGAGAATTGAAAATTAACCAATAATTAATTCTGGCATTAACCTCACCTTCAACGCAGGCAATGATATCACAAGATTTTTAGATACTTTAGCATATAATGTCTACCCTCTTTGTCCTTTATATTTTCAATATAGTTTATTATGATTCATTTGTAATGTGTACTTCATTACTTAAAGTAGTAAAGAACGCTTAAAAGCATTGTGGCACAAGGGGTCTTACTACTTCTCTAGGAAGAAAAACGTATATATATATTTTTTTTGGCTGGTGGAGTGTTTTCAAAGTAGCAGCAAGAAGACTGGTATATGGTAACAAGGCAACATTCAGCAGCATTTCTTCCTGGTTTATGTGGCAGCCCTCATCCTTTAGTTCATAAATGGGACTCTGTAGGAGATGTCCTGTTCCTGAATTAATTTTTATTCAGAGGAACACAAAGGATATGTAACAGGCTGCATATGTGTCCATTTTTTTCTCTGCAGCTAAAACAGAATTTTAAATACTTTTCTGTTTGCTTCCTCCCAATTCTGTCCTGGATAATCAACACAGCAGTATGTCCAGGGCTGGTGTTCCATTGAAGTAAATACTGTTCCAGATGCAACCAGACCTTTAAGCATCTCAATATCCAGATAATCTTACACACGTTCATAGAAGAAGAATGATTTTCTCACTCTTGAGTTGCAGCTTGTTGAAGGTATGAGCTAACCTAGCTCACTCCATTAGGGATGGGAAGTAACTACTAATGTAACAGATTCACTCCTCGCTACTCAGAGCATTTCTTAGTAGAACGGTGTTGTGTGACCATAGTCTTGGCACGGATACACGTTTTCCTGTGTCAGGGGTAGCTTTGAGGGGCATTTGCAGTATGAACACCTCTTTGGCATGCAGGGTTGGGTTTTTTGGCAAAGCTGCAGTTGAGCTCTAAGATTTATTGTAGCGATGTGGCCAAATAACTATTACCACTATTGCCATTACCAGTGCAGCTACATGCTGTAGGTACTTTTTAACTGGACATATTTTGGTTGTAAATTTAATGATTTTTTTTTTAAAATGTAGATGCCAATTAAAAAAAATAAATCCATAGTTTGGTATTCTTTGAAATAATAAATATTTTGTGTATTTTAGTGCTACAATAAAATTAACTTCAATCTGTAGAGTACATAGTAGTTACTGGTTGCTTTTATTCACTCGGTATCTTTTTGTGGCTATTGAATAGTTTGTAGACTTAGTTTTAACAGAGTTTATGTATTTTCTGGAAGCAGAAGTCACTGCAATGTAGCAGCAGGAAAACCTGAACCTATAGTGCTAAGTGCCCTTTTTATGGTATGGGTTCTGCTGTACTTGTAGGCCCCGGACAAGAGAGGAGATAATTGTTGTTTTGTATTTCAACTTCAGGTGAGTTCCTCACATGAACTCTTAAAGGAAAGTTTAAAGACAGGCAGAAGTTGGTTTTAAGGAGTAGAGAAGAGATCACAGATCATTCAGGCCTGATAGTCCTCATAGGTTGGCAGGATGTTACCCATCTCGTTAGGGTTGGCCTGTCCAACACGATTGTCAGGTCTTGCGGTGCAATAATGGTCCTGCAGCACCCTGCTCCCTGGGTTTGGCTGCCCGTGTTCAAGGCCAGCTCTGACACCATGCTGCTGGCTAATCTTGGATCAGACAGTTGGTTGTCACAAGCCTTGTCTGTGGCCTCTGGCCCATGTCCCAGGAGCTGCGTTTAAGCTCAGGTCCTTTCCTGAGCTCCCCGGGGGTGTGCTGTACCTGGCTGTGCATCTTGCTCACCCTGACGCTGCCCTGCTGACTTGCTTTCCCGCTTGATCCGAGACCCACCCCCTCACTGCGCATTTGTCTGGTGACCACTGGGTTTGTTTGGTGACCACTGGACTGTTGGATGAACCACGTTTATAGCATGGGATGTCCTAGCCTGGGATGGCGATCTGTGGCTGTGAGGTCCCTGCCCCTGCCTGCCGTGACTCCCATTTCACCTTACCCTGCAGAGCAGCCCTTTCTTGCTTCTCCTGGGCAGTTAAATTCTGCAACTTCAGCAGCAGTGTGTGTGCATTTGTATAAAATACTCTATTTACCCTGACTACCTGGAGAGCTTAAGTTGCTCTGCCTGGACATTTGGACAGAAAATTCAATCTTGAGAGCTGAAACCACTAATTTGAAATAGGAATACAGCTCAACAATATTTACATTTTTTGTAATTTACAGATAGATATGTTGGCCAAAAGAAAAACCACAGACTCCACAACCCCAAACCAAAGAGGAACACCAGGAAAAATCCCATATATTAGTTTGAGCCACAAGATGCTAAACAGAATTCCAAAATCGCAAAGCTTAACTTCATGAGTATGTTCTTTGGCACGTGGTCCTTGATGAGCAAATTCCTCTAGTGATACCTGATCACTCAGCCCTGGGCTATATTCTTCATTTGACCTTGCCTGGAAGGAGTGATGGTTATGCTCACATTTTCTGTAGCATTTAAGATTTTATCCCATTTAATTTGTTGGGATTTATTTATTTATTCTTCACAAAAGCATGATACTATTTTAAGTTTTACCGAGTGAACAGAAGGCAAAATTTAACTGTCATACACATTAATATTTTAACATAAAGCTAGCATTTAATTTGAGAAGGAGCCATTATTAGTCCATTAATATTTGGGGGAAGTGCATGAAAGGTCCTGTCTTTCTAATCCTCCGTTGTCTCAAGCTCCTTTGACCTTACTTGATCCATGGTCATTAGCTTTGTAATCCTCTGTCATTCATTTTTTCTTGTCAGAGGATTTACAAAGGGTGATGTTTGACATGCCTTCCAAATAGTTAATGGCAGTCACTTACATGTTCAAGTATATTTGTCCTGTTTAAATGGACATACAGAATGGAGGTACCAATTTTAGTGATACATATATTTGAAGCCTTGATGGTTTTCATGCTTGGAAGCCAAGGATCATCTGTTTTAATTTTATCTGAAGCCTTAGTCCCTCACTAGCTGTATTGATTCTGTTGGGATCATCCCTAAGTATTAAGTAGCTTCTGGGTGATGTTTTGTCTTACATAGTTCTTACTACTACTTTTATGAATTGCAACCGTGTTAACAGTTACACATCAAGCTGAGTTGAAGTTGAAATAATCATGTTACCCAGCAGATGGGTTTCATGCTATTAAGGCAAAAGGAAACGTACATTCTGTGTGCATTTGGGACAACTATGGGTGTTTACAGGTTTGGAAGGTGACTTATATGTGGTAGAAAGGAATGTCTGGGGAAGCTGTAGACCACCATGTTGATGTCTATTCAGTCTGAATGTTTTGATACTATGTGCTTTCTACTCCAAGCAGTCAGATTAAAAATATCTTTGTGAGACTGTTGGGACTTGAACACCAAAACTTTAGATCTTTTGGCTGTTAATCACGTCAAACATTTAGTTTCTGCCAAATATATATTTTTTCTTTTAAGATCTAACTAAATTTCAGCACAGATCTGTTAATCTGAGTAAATTATAGAACATATAGATAGGATCTTCCTCAAAGCTGGTTTAGAACGTCTCCAATTGGACATTGATTCTCTGACTGACATGGCAATTATGTTACACTTCATTTGATTATGAAATAATTTTGTTTCAGTTTTTCCTAACCTTTTTTTCCCAATTTGTCTCAGAAGTGTAGTGTCCGGAAATTTGTAGGTAGAATATCTTTAAACCTTGGTATGTTTGAGTTTAGGTTTTAGAATAAACAGGAGACTGAGACTTAGCCTACAGTAGATTTTCCTTTGACTTCAAAGTGTTTTGGTGTAGACAGGGGACAAATGCAGTATTTTGAAGACAGTTTCTTTTTGATTCGCTTAATAGACAGTAATTAGTAATATACAGTGTTTCAGACAAACTGCACTTTTTTTCGTTTTTCTGATAAGAGGTCTGATTTTTTAAATAGAAATTTTATTGCCTTAGATGATTAATCTTATGCATATCAATTTTTTTACTTCTTTAAATGGGAATTGCATAGACAAGTCAGTGTTAAGGAAGTACTAGCTCTGGGATGAGGACAGTTGGGGACGATAGAGCAAAAGAGGGTTGAAATGGATAAGGAAGGCTTTGTCAATGTGACAGCTTGCTCCTCAGCACAGTTTGAAATGGAAACTGAAGTTCATCAGTCATTCTTCCCTGCTGAAAAAAAATGTTTGTGAAGTCTCACAGCTTGGTGTCCTTTCTCCCAGCAGATAACAGTTTATTGCTTTTTCCTAGCCTTAATGACAAGAGTTCAGCGTGGTGTGAGTAGGCTTCAGTTTACTGATGGTACATAAAATGTTGGTATGTGATGTACCATGGTCAGGTTTCTCTTTTTCCTTTTCTGGAAGATGAAAATTAATAATGATTTCCTTTCGTTCATGTGTTTAGGTTTGCAGTCCAGATAATGTTAGTTCAAAAGACTTTCTGTGCATAATGATACAAAGAAGTATAGCAGGCTGTGTTGGTGAAGCTCTCTCTCACTCTTCTCCCCCCGCCCCCCCCCCCCCCCCCCCCCCCCACACACACACACACACTTCTTTTGGTTTTTTTCCTTGCACATGATGTGCTACAGAGAAAGAAACCAGATTTTCCCCAAGACATACGAAGGAAAATGGCAAAAGAACTTACCATCTGACAGCAGTATGGTAGCTGCTACCTCTTTAGCTAAGTTGTCTCATTACAATAATGCTTTTTGGCAATTAATTAATCATTTATTAAGACACATTTTGTTATTTAAGGATGTCTGTTGGGATTATTAATTTGTAGTTATTACTTCACATCTGGGCACGCTTGTTTTCTTGCCTGCCACTCTCAGCAGATGGATACCACACTGGGAAGTCCCTGATAACATGTTTATCACTTTACTCTCTTTTTAATTGGTAATTTATATTAAGAACCACTCTGCCATGATGATTTAGCTCCTCTGATGCTTTCTTTACTTTTGTACTTTTTTTTTCTGGCTTGCTTTAACTTCTGTTTTAAAAGCCATATGAGGGTAAGGAACAGAGACATGACAGACTGTCATTATTCTATCTGCAAAAATGATAAGGCATATTAGGAGGGAGTGTGGGCTGTCCACAGCTTGAGCCCATCAAAGTTATCCCTTTAGAAGGCTTATGTTTTATGAATGAGCAAACTACTGTACTTAACAGTAGCCCATCATATACTTCATGAATTGTCAGAAATGACAGTAGAGAAATGTTTGTGCATAATTGTCCTATATTTTAAAGGATATACAGTAGGACTTGCTACAAAAACCATCAGCTTTTATCTCATGTTATGGTATGAAAATGGGAAATGAGCTTTCTCCTGATTGCAGCTAGAGGGGCTTAGGACATAAGATTTTTTTCTGGAAGTGTATCTTCCCAAACTTTGAGTAAATATTTTAGATGAATTAGACATATTATAGGGTGAGGTGTTAAAAAGAGTTCAGTATGATATTTGCAAAGCCTCTTCAAAACAACAATGTCCTCTCAACCAAGCCCCAAATATTTTGCTTGCAGTAACCCAAACAAATAACAAACCCCTAAGTTTTCAAAAAACATTTGTCTATTTCAGGTGAAAATCTTAGAAATTGGAGCAACTTAAAAAACCCAAACAATTAACTTGGATACTTAAGTTGCTGATAGATGTAGACCAGTATGTAATAACGATGTTGACATAAAGACTTTGCAAGAATGTTAACATTCTCATACTTTCCTTTTAAAAATAAATTGAAATGACCTAAAAATGCCAGGAGCAACCTAGCTTCTCACCCATTATTGTTTAATCATAATAATATAATAACTTTTCCATCAGTACATTCAAGGAATGTATAGTAATTGTCCACAATTGTAGAGATATGTTCAGTCAAGTACATAATCTGTATTTTCAGATTTTAAAAAATCAGAATATCTGGCATTGTCATTTTTATCAATTACACTGATGCAGAGAAGCCTATGTTTTTAATGAATACGAGGGTTTCATTTTCAAGTCTTGTTTTAGAGAAGTATCCATTGGATTTCTGAGACAAAAGACAGTCCTATAATCCTAATACAATCAGAAGTCTGAGAATATGTTTGATTTCACAGAGTGACAGCATCTTCTATAATTTGTCATGGTGAAAGATGGGTTTAGAGGCAACTCCAACCTAGAGTATTTGAAATTGAAGTCAAACTGTTTCAGCATGCATGATTTTCAAGGCTTGGTTTGACCAGCGTAACATTCAAAAATTGTTAACTGAATGATTAAAGCCCTCTCCTCTGTCCTGTCACCCTTGGTGTAACAATATAGGTAGGTGGGGGAATAGTGTTTTCCCAGTTGCTCTATGAAATGACAGGATTTATTAATTTGCAATCCCAACGAATCTTTATAACCCAATTTTGACACCAGGTTGGAGGAGCTAGTTCAGGTTACTTCATGTTGAAACAGCTTCCTAGAAAATTCATGGTGAACACCATGAAATAATTTTGTCAGGTACACCTGGATTTGGTAGTGCCATAAGGAACTAGTGAAGAACCTAAAGAAGAAAGGGACTATTATCCAATCAAGATGTTTGGTCACTTGTAATTTTCAGTATGTTCTTAAATTTTGACAAGTCTTTAACTTGGACTCCCCTAGAAGTTCATGATTCTGAGAGGGCTTTCTGTTCCTTCTAAAGACACGGTCCCTCTATATGTCTTAAATTTGACATGAAAATTCACTGACTGTTTTACAAGCTTGTGACCCTTTTAAATTTCTAATAAATTTTCCTAGGCTTTTTGGACAAAGTATGTAACTCAATCTTTATAGTGTATGAGTATTAAGGTCTTTTCCTGTTTTCTTTTTTGTTGTTGTTTGCTTGTTGTTGTGGGTTTTTTTTTTTATAAGAACATTTATTTTATAATACAAATGTGGTTTGTATCTCACCAAAGGATCAAATTTCTAACTTTGTGTAGTTACTTTAACCTATTGTGCTTTCTCCTATATATTTAACTCTACCTTTATTATAAAGTTTCTCAATCTTAACAACGGTGCTTAATGAGGCACTGCCTGCCTTTTGACCGTGGAGGAATCTAGTGAGAAGGCTGACAGCAGACAGTGTCCTTTATCTACACTGCTGTTTTCTGAAAGGCATTTGAATAACAGATTTTTATGCTTGGAGAAATAACTTCCTTTCAGAAAAGTGAATTCTGTCTTAAAACTAGGGAGATTTTAGATACTATGCAAATCCTATCTGTATTATGGCTTGGACCTTGTGGACTTTAAGGAATGTTATTGGATGTACAGTGATTCTGATTTTACTAAATCACTTTCCTTAGATAGCTGAGGTGGCCTATGTTTTTTACATCTGTTGAAAGGTTATACAGGTGTAGTGCTAAGTTAGTCTAACATAAAATGATGGAAGTCTAACACCTAGGGGTATTATGAAGGTGAAATGACTTTCTTTGAAATGCTTCTGCTATATAAACCAACAGTTGGATTATGTTAATGTGTGATTCTTACGCAGAGTACGTTGGTAGAGAACTGATTTCATTAGCTGTATGGATCTCTAAGTTTGCCTACAGAGCTGAAGATAGGTATTTTAGAGACACTTTCTCCTATTTTTTTTTTTTTAAGTGACTTATTGCTCCTTTTAAAGAGCATTTTTGCTGTGGTTAAACTTCACAGCAAGTCACGTAAAGTCACTTAATATTTTGCCTTTTTTTTTAAAGGATGAAAACTATGCGTTGTGGCATATCACATATTTCCTGTGAGCAGAAAGTTGGGCCAGCTAGTGTATTATGTTACCTAATGTAGTTGGAATTAAGAGAAAGGCAATATAATAAATGCTTCTGTTTATCAGTTTTCAGATAGGCATGAAAAATAAGCAATTATAGGTAGACACCTGTGATGAGGTTTCAGCAGTGGATTATGAAGACTTATTTTGATGATAGGGAGTGAATTTCAGTGCTGCAGCTTTTGTCAGTTAAGTTAAAAGGAAGTAATTCCAACTGGAGGGAATATCAGAGAAAAAGCAGACTTCAGGATGAGCTGCCCTAAGAAGGATTTTTGATGATACACAAACTGACTGTAATAGGGAATTAAGCAGCTAAAGCAGGAAAACTCTCTGGACTAGAGTTTATAATTTTAGCTTGAATTTTTTATATAAATTGGAATGAGAGCTGTAGAGACGGCTTAGTTTTGATATTGCAAAGGGCAAATAAGTGGTGTTTGCAAATATATGGGAAAAGCAGTCTGCTTGCAGAACCCGTTTTTATTAGTTTCCATAGTGTAGAAAAATAAGAAAAGGAAAAAATATTTTTATTTGATCAGAAAGTATGACTTTACCCTCTGAATATGAAGTATTATTGTCTGTATGACTTAAAAAGATGCTAATTTTTGATATAAAATCTTCCAGTGTTATGTTACTATCATGCTTATGTGCAGCAAGAGCCATTTTGAGTTTTATTTCTCATTGCTCAGTATCTCTGAGAAAGCAACTTAAATTTTTCTGTTCTCTGATGCTAGCGAAGCAAATCTGTCAAATACAAAGTCTGCATGTGTGCCAACAGTGTAATTAGCAGAAGTAAGCTTTTATTAGGATTTTTTTTTTCAGTGGATGACATTGTGTAAGATACCTGCGGTGTGCCTGGCTTGAATGTCAAGTATCTAACATTTAATATTGAGGAAGTTCTTTTAGTAGTGTGTTACAAAACAGTTTGAAAATTCTTTTAGGGATAATTAAGCCTGTGTCAGAATCCTGACTTAGGAGTGGGTTGACTTGCACTGCTGAATATAGTTACAGGTATCTCCACTTGTTGTTGGGGCCTGGTATTTGGAAAAGATGATTTTTAAGTAGGATCTGTCTGTGTGGGATTTAACCCAAATCTACAGGGGATTACCAGTTCTAAGCTGTTTCTGCTAAGATTTGAGTGGAATTGTAACATATTATTTATCCCATAATGTAGCAATAATACTGCACGTGTACTACTAATAAACTACTATTAATCATAGTATAAATGCAGATACTTAATAACGTACTACTACTGTTAATATACTGATGTGCATGTATAATTAACATGTTTGCAAGAAACATAAGGGAGGGTATTTTGGTGGAAAGAGGTGTTGAGACACCTGAACTCTTGAGAGATGTATCTTTCTAGAATTTCCTTCCTTCCACTGTCTTGAAGCACAAATAATTTTCATAAATAGGGGAGAAAATTAATTTTATATACCTTACTAAAATCAGGTAACAGTCTGGTTTAAGCTCCATTCTCTAGGAAAACACAACTATTCTGTAGGCAAGCAGCGATGTCAGTTACAAAATTTATAAGATACTGCATTTTGGAACGTATGTGTCATTATGAATGAAAAATGCTTTTAAATGAAATGAAAAATGAACAAATGAAAAGCAATTAAATATTTGCTGCGCTCATTAGAATGAGGAGTTAGGCTTTAAAAAATCATGTTCACAAACATATACTTTGAAATTCTTACATTGTCCTGCTAGACATACATGTTACACATTATTGTCCATGTCAGTCTCTTTATCACACTCCTTGTCCTCTGGCAAGTCCTTGTCTGGTCATGCTTCGCTGGGCACCGTGATGTTGTTTCTACAGGTTGTCAGGTCACATTTGTATGTCTCTGTGCCGAGAAGTACAGTCCTGTTTGGTGGGTTCGTTACAGTTTTTGCTTTGAGATATGGTACGCAGTCAAGGGAAAACTAACTTACAGTCATTTTCCTCCAGACTGCCTTTATCTGAAAGTGAAATCATGATGATTTTATTTGTTATTTTTGCTGATTATGAATCAGATTGTCAGTGGTTGATGGAAGAAGATAACACACCAATAAGACCTCTAAGATCAGATGCAGTGGAAATGTATCTGGTCAAGAGAGGCACTTACGCCTGTCTTATTGACTGTGTATGTTGCAGTTCCTGCCAGCCATCCTAATAAAATTTTAGGAGTATCCAGATGTTTCAGAGGTAACCAAGATCTTGCTGAAAGCTTCGATCTCGCCATGATGTCAAATGACAGTAAGGTCTCTTAACTATTAAAACACAAGTAGCTGGAGGAACATGCCCAAACCCTTTTAGTTTTTGATTAGTAAAGTCTGCTGGAGCACTGTGAGGATTAATCTTAGTCCTGATGCGGTTTTCCACAGAGGTATTTCTCAGTTATGGTTATGTACTAAGTACATATGTTCAGTGAACCCACAGTAAGTGACAAGAGTAGAGTTTGTGTCCCAGGTTTATTACTACTTGTTCAATAAAAATCAGTTGTTCTTTGGTTGTGACTTATATTTTGGTAGAGGAATACATGTGTGTTAAGAACTTTAGGAGAACTTGAAACAGAGTGAGTTCCGGGCTTGATTAGGGTATTGATTTCCAAACTCCAGAGAGACAAAGGTCAGTAACCTTTCTACTCCTGGCAGGGTTACCAAGGTGGCATTCAAATCCTCAATAGATCTTGCTATTATAGAGGCAGATTTTCAAAGGTTCTTAACTCAGCTTCTGCTTTACTGATTGCTATTTTAAGCCTGCAGTATGCCTGGGCAAACTGAGCTAAGAGTGACTATTTACAAACTTTTGACAGCTTGCACAAGACCTGCTCTTTTGAGAAGAGACACACAATTTTGATGCTAACGTCTTCCTTTTGCACTTTTTCTGCACAACGTTTTAATTAAAACCTTTGGAGTGTTTGAGCAGACACTGAACTCATTTGGTACTTCTCATTTAGAACTTACCTTGTGTGGGTCACCGTTGTGTATTTTGACCTCAGGCTCAGATCAGTGTCTGACAAGTCCCCTCCTCTGAGGTTTCCTCAGGTGTCTTGGACTGGCTGCCCTGGAACTTTTGGAACGCACATTCTGACATGAAACATCTCTTTGAAACACATGTGGTTCTAGTTAGTATTAGGTAGTGAGAAATAATATCCACGCTGCTTTTTACATCATGATTTTTTGATGGCTTTTTGATGGTCCTTCTGGCTTCTTCTGTGCTACACAGAGGAGGAAACATGCAGCTTCTTTCACAGAGCCTGTCTGAATGTTGAAGGGAATTATACAAGGGCAGTGCAATAGCAGTGTGGGCTACAGTACTCTTACCTCAGTGTCAGTCTTCTTTTGTAATGAGGCAATTTCAGTTTATTTTTGGAAACTGGCTTCACATGCAAAGTTATAAAGGGCATTTGGCTGGAGAAGCCAAATTGAGCATCCTTACGCCAGGCATCCCAACGCTTCTGCTGACTGCAGAAGTACAATACATAACCCACACAAGTTATCTGAGTTAGAGTTGAGAAGACTTTGCAAGACTTGGATGTACATGGTAACAGATTTTTTTGATGAAAATGTAAAAATGCGTTGATTACAGAAGAGCCTTAAACCCCAAATTTTTCTGGATTGCGTGTCAACATTGCAGAAAATGCATGCTCAGGACTTGCTACATGTTTCTGTTACTCTTGAGTGCCGTTAAGTAGCTAAGTATTTCTTCATTTTTCTGTGACCATTAGGAAAGGATTGGTACTTGGTGCATTTGTCCCTTACTGTGACAGACGTGAATGACAACGTACCTGAATGGGCCATGGAGCCCTTCCCGTTCTTGGCTGTGGTTTCCCCTGAAGCTGTGGGAGGTACTGAAGTATACAAGCTGCTTGCTGTGGATGCAGATGAAGGGATCCATGGAGCTGTAGAATATTTTCTCTTGGAAGGTAAATTTTAACTCTCTCCTTCCCTGTGTATTAGTCTTCAGTATTGTGACTTTTGTCTTTTATCCTCAGTTGCGTTAGTGAAAGAACTTCTGTTTATCTTACAAAAGGTTCATAAGCCTTCAGCTCCGTGTGTGAGAAGGTTGGCTTTTATTGAGGGTACAGACAGATTTGCCAGATTTGAAGTGTGTTCTCCCTGCAAATTTGGGTTCCTGCCCCAGTTGTCCCCTGGGGAAAGGTGAGGCTGGAGTAGTCTGTACTCCTCAAGGCTTTGGCAAAGGGTTGGCAGCGGTGGCAGTAGTCAGCACCTCTCTGCTGGACTGCTTTTTTTATGAGATAGGGCAGTATGTGGAGCACAGTTTGTTGAGTGGAGGGGGTTAGTGTTCCTACTGCCTTGTGGGAGCTGTGCTCCTGGTTTGTTTCTGACAACTTTTTAAGGGTCTGGGTTGGGCCTTGGCTTTGCAAAGCTAGCACAGGCTCATTAATAATTTTCTTTGTGGGGCTCTCAAGATAAGCTTCAGTGATAGTTCAAAACTGTGTAAGCAGAAGGGGAGTAACAGTACCTCTCCAAAGGTGGACTTGTTCCTCTTGGCCAGGACTCTAGCAGGGTATTTTCTGGTAAGGGATATAGGTCAAGCAACAGCAAAGTACGGAGGATAAAGAAGAATGATAGTTGTCCAGAGAAGTAAAATGGGACTTAGCAATGTAATGATAAATGTAATTACTGATTTCTGATTTCTAAGTTCTAAACAAACTTTTGAATTTTGATGTGCATGCTGATTCTAAGCTAAAACCAACCAGGGAATTGATACTATGTTCTCCTATTAAATAATCAAGTAAAAATGTTCTTGCTGACAACCATTTGTGGATCTGTTCTTTTTAGGTGGGGAAGACAGATTTGAAGTTGAGAAGGACACTGGCTGGATTAAAACTACAGGTCTGCCATTGGTGAGGGACAAAGAGTATTTATTGACTGTACTAGCAGCAGATAAACTCGGAAGCAAAGGCTCTCCAGCCTCTGTATCTGTAATTGCTGGATCGCGACCACCACAGTTCACCAACATGTCATACTTGGTTTATGTTCCTGAAAGTATGCTGCAAGGAAAATCGTAAGTAACAGTTCAATATAATGCAGTGAGATTGTGTTCCTAGATTAATTTCTGTTTGATCTCCCCGAAGCCTCAGTATTGTCTGTGAATTGTAAACAGATGCTGTAAGTAGCAGTTTAGAGATCTTAATATAAATGAACAAGATATAGTTTGATTGATGTGTTTTTTAGTCATCCTTTTATACAGAAAAGTGGTATTGAATAATTATGGTTTCTTGCTTTTTTAAATTATATGGACAGTATTAGTAGATGTTGATTGTGTTGATTTTCAAACAAAATGCAGAATACAAATTAGGACTGTTATATCATGAAGAAAGTTACCCTTGAAAGTTCCTTGAAAAAATATACTGATTTTGTGTGTTGAATTTGGAGAAGTGCCATCTCCCTCAAGTGAAAACTGGGGAAAAAACGGAAGACTGTCTTTGCTGTCTTCATTATGGTGACAAACCAAGCAAAAATGAAGATGCCACAAAACTTGCAGTTTTGTTTTTCCATCCTTTGTGTAACCACGTGCATCTAAATATCACAGAAAACGTTAGTAACATAGGTCCACCTGAATACTCAGTTCTGTCATTCCCAAACTGTTTCGTTCTTACAGCAAACATTTCCTCTTCCAGTTGAATTGAGAATACTTCTGTCCAGTAAATGTCTTCCTTGTGTGGTCATTCAACTGTTACTCATATCATCTGTAGTGGTGCATTTTACTGTTCAGTCTGCAACAATCAATTTTACAGTGACTAAATAACCAAGGTGTGTTAAGATTAAAAAAAGAGCAACTGTTAATAGTAGATAACAAGATCATTCTTTAGAACTGCAAAAAACTTAAATAGCACAGGCATAAAAGAAATGCAAGAGTTACAAAATGCTGCGGTACCTAAGAGGTGCCTGCCATCTTAGGTTCAGTAATGTTCAGGATTAAAAATAATGAAATCCTTTAGAACTATTTATCATTATTTAAAAATAGGTTTGCACACCTAAGATAATAATAGATTAGTCAGTTTGTCAAATTACTTGGTAATATCCAAAATGAACTAAATATTTAATGTGGTTATTACTGTGTCATGGGAGATTTGAATATACACAATGTGCCCAGTGAAAGTTGTTTCCTGTTGCATGTTGACCAGAAACAAGTCATGAAAATCCATTCAGAATCCTAAAGCTTTGATTTTTAAATTGGACCAATAACACAAGCATGCAGGAAAACAGAGTCTCTGTTGTGCACTGGATTTCTGGGTTTAGGATTTCACAAGCATTACCAGATCTTTCTCTTCCTTTGGTCTGACACTAGTGCTAATGTGCTAGCTGCATGGGCAGTCTGATCTGATGAAAGACAAAGCCAAAAAGAAGAAAAAGAGTTTTCAGTTGGGTTGTTAAATGTGCTCATGGCATGGCTTTGTGGTTTTTAGTGCTGACAGGAGAGGAGAGGTGGTGTGAACATGCAGCCAGGTAGGGAGTTAGAAGGAGGGCAAAATAATTCCTGTTGGCAGGAACATGGTCGAGCGCCTGCTGAAACTGACTGTGAGACTACATCAAAGGAAAATACAGAAACAGGCTAAAGTGAGATAACGACCTACAGCAATCTTTTGCATTGTTTCAGTAGTGCACCCGAGGGAAGTGAGGAGGCAGCAGCATGGAAATGTAATGCAGAAAAAGGTGTTCAGGCAAACTGAGTTTTGTCTTTTTTGATTATAGTTGTCACTAGATCATACATGTCGGTGGGTTCTCCAGGGAGACAGAGTTATTTTTCCTAAGAAACCTGCATGCTAAGGCAACAAACACTTGAGAAATTAGTAATCTGTTTTGAAGCCTTCAAAAATATTTATTTTTAAATTCCTTCTTTTACTTCAGACTGCAAGTCTTTTTCCCACTTGAAGAGTTTAAATACATGGGACTTAAGTGGAAAAAAACCCAGTGCCAGACAAGAGCTAAAACTGTATGTCCTGTGTAATATGCACACTGTTAGTGACTAGCTTTTATCCTTTTGCAATTATCTGTTGAACTTGAAACTTCAGGGTGGTATGACTACAGCAACAAACTTACTATGCTGTTATTAAAATGAATGTTTTGCATCTTACTTTATCTTATAGTTTCCTGCCTGAAAACCATCACTACCATAGAAGAAAGTTAGAGTAGGCAAATTCAGCTGCAGCAAAAATGAAATCCTCGGTTCCTGTGTTTTTAATCCTGACTGTGTTCTACTTCGGAGAATCCTATCTTTATCTGTTTAACCTCAAGATGATAGAACTACTGTATACAAAATGTTTGAATTTGGTGTTTAGGTACAGCTGTCACCGACTTCAGTGAGTATTGCTCTGATCAGACCTACAGGGTTGCACCATCATTTCTGGTATGTATAATTTTTGTCATGTTTTTCAGTATGTTGTATTATGTCCTCAAGGGTCTTTTTTTTTTTTTTTTTTTTTTTTTTTTTTTTTAATGCAGCTTTCTTACTGTCTCTGCTGTATCATATCAAAAGAAATCCCTGAGCTACAGTTTACTGACTAATCCTAGTGGTCTATTCAGTATTGATCGAGCAACAGGAGTTATCAGTTTAACTCGGAGTGTGGATTATGAGAGTGACCAACACCAGTATCTTCTTCTGGTCAGAGCAGAGGAAAATGAGGAAGAGTTCAGCAGTGCAGCTGAGGTGGGTGTTCACTTCTGGCAGTCTGTATGTATTTCCATTTTCCTTCAGCCTTCCGTACAGATTCACTAGGTGCTCCCATTTCCACAGCTCACGCTGTCTATTCTACTGGGGTAGATGATGAGGGATTGTTCAGGTACTCTTAGAGTTCAGTCTTGCAGACAGTGAAAAGGCTATTTCTGAGGGATCAATATGTCATCCCATCATAGGTCCTAGGCCTTGTCTGGGAAGATATGGAAACAAATGTGGCCAAGCCAGACATGAGGTTTTGTCTTACTCTAAACCTTCATGAAGTATGATATATATTTGAGATTATTCATATTTAAAACAAAGGTGGAACAGAAAAGAATTGGTTTCACATCAAGAACACAAAATGAACTTGTAAAGAAAGAAGGTAATAGAAAGTCACAGATATTGAAAGATGATGATTCATGGCATTTTAAAAGGCTGTTCAGCAGCAACAGTATTTCTAAATATAGTTATTACACTGGTTTGAATTAAAGGATTCACTGAGCTAGGAAATCCATACAACATACCAGTTTGTTCATGCTGCAGGAAATAAGATGTACGCTATAGAGGAACATGCAGCAGAATGATAAGGAGCAAGTGTGAGGACACAGAGAGACTGTGAAACAGTGTGTCAATGTAACAAACAGTGGCTGAAGCGCACCAGGGGCTGATAATTTCTATTGATCCTTTTTTGTACTCCGATAGGAAGGGTGGTACAATATGACTTGAAAGAAGATTATGAGATGATTTTACGAATACATTTAGCCTAAACATAGTTTAACTTGTACCTGCTTTAACCTCAATAGTTAAGAGAGAGCAACTCTCAGTTTATAGGAACCTATGTCAGGGTAGGTAGAGTATCTGTCTACCCGTTGCACTGTAGTGCAGAATACCTCAACCAACTTCAGATGGTCTGAAGTGTAGTGGTATGGAGTGCCATAAAGGGTAATTTAACACACTTCTTATTGTCTGGAATGTGAACAATGCAACTGTGGACTCATATCTGACATAAGAATAAGAAAACATTTCAAAAGATGTTAGAAGCAGAATTGTATTTCTTACTTGTTTTGCCATAATCGGTTCCATCTACGTCTGATTTATGCTGCTGTAATTGAATTCTGAACTTGGTCTTGGAGATTTATACTCTAAAACATAATATGCTTGCCAGTAGAATTTTTAGTGTTACAAATCACAGAAGTATTAGAAGATACGATAATGGGAAAAGGGATGCTTGGAAAGCAGATGGTCCGTTTTCCTTTAAATTAGTAATAAGGAATAATCAATGGAGATGAAGGGTAAGCAGCAAACATTGCTGCAAGGGACTAAGACTTGGCATTCCAAATATTTTGGAATCTAATATTTCAATGTTTCTTAGCAGGAAAAGAGAAATCTTAAGAAAAATGGCTTATCCTATGTGCTATGACTTCTGAAGACCTCAGGAATGTTTTTGCGAAATTTTTAATTTTTCCATCTGATATTTCTAAAGCAACGAAGTCACTGCCTTTGTTCACTTTGGCTGTTTAACGTTCCTCTCTTCCCATTAAGGTTTTGGTTGTAATCACAGATGTGAATGATTGCATCCCCGAATTTCATCAGTTGATTTACAGCAAAGTTGGTGTTCCTGAAACAGTTACTATGACAACTGCGCTTCTACGAGGTTAGTACTTCTAAAATGATTTGTTACGTTCAGTATGAGTTTGGTTTTTTTTCTCCCACTAATTAGAATTCAGTTCTGAAGGCAAAATTACCTGCCCCAGCATGGGTATAGTTGCAACTCTCTGAAGGCAAATGGCACCTTGTAGAATTGGATCATAATTATTTACTGCTGTCACAGCCCAAATAATTTTGAGGGATGGGACACAAAAGAAACAAATCTTCTTTGTAGGATTTTTAAGTAACAGAACTTCAGTTGTAGTTGGTATTATAGCAGCAGGCTTACAATAGCAAACCTGCAGAGTGATGTTGAATCAGAAATTATGGACACATCAGCTAACTTTTTCTGCCGGTCTTAGGAGTCCTACGTGGGCTTGCTGTAGGGAATACTGCTCTTTTGCATTAAAAGCCTCTTGCATGGTTTAACTGTTTTATGTGAGGTTTTATTTGGATGATTGAGAAAAAGACTCTGCTTCTTTCCAATGTAACCAGTAACTTAAGCTTTAAATGATGATGCTCTGTAAATTATGTAAACTTTGATTTTGTAAACCACAGAAATCTTATCTTGAAAATGTTTATATAAAAATGAGTAGGTTCTAGCAATACAACAAATTTATGTCACCTAAGCAGTTGCAGAAGGGCATTATATTAGTCTTTAACCCTTGCAGAATCTTTTTATAAATCTTGAGGGGGAAAAACGAAATTAAACTACAAGAAAAGTGCTGTTCCATAGCAAATAGGATTTTATAACCTTCTGCTGTTCTTCTTAGTGATTTACCCTGTACTGATGGTAGTCTGTCAGTTACTGTTCTGGTATCTGCGCTTTTAGCATAGGTTTTGTAGGTTATAGGTAGGGTCTAACAAACGCATAAAATGCATCAATTGAATAATATATGTAAATATTTCATCTTTAATCACACAGGGTGTGATCTGTCCAAGTGATCTTAAGCCAGTAGTATAGATTAGGTGGACATGAGAATATACATCTCGGTGTGAGAATATGTTCTTGGAAGTACTCTTTAAATCCAGCAGACAAAGGCAAGATCTAGTGGCTGAATTCAACCAGGGACTTGACTTAAAGGTTACTTCAATAACAAGCACAGGGGATATAGCACAGTTTTATGATTTTTTTCAAGCACCACATACCAAGACAAATAGTTCTATACTACACACTAATTCTGTTGTTAAAGTACGTAACATTCCAATTCACAAACTTTGGCCTACACAATGTTTTTCTCTTCTCTTTTAATAGTGACAGCCACTGACTGTGATTCAAAAGAGAATGCCAAATTACTCTATTACGCTTTGAGTCAAGACTTCAGTATTACTTCAGATGGTACTATTTTTCCAGCAACACGGTTGGACTATGAGCAACCTGACCATCTTTATGAGTTTGTAATTATGGCTGTAGATCAAGGGGAAGAGCCGAAGACTGGGACAGCAACTGTTAGGATCCATGTTTCAAATGTGAATGATGAAGCACCTGTGTTTTCGCAGACAGTGTAAATACATATTCTTAAAACTCTTGGTATCTTTGTCTTTCACTGTTGCTTTTTGTATTGTGGTCAAAAGGCTGATCGTTACAGGATAGTAACTGTCTTTGGTTCAACCAAATCTGAGAGTTGGACTGACAAATGTGGGATCATCTTTTGACTCTGAAACTCTCTTATTACCAGTAGAAAAAAGGAAAAAAAAACAACCCGGCAGCTTTAAGTTTGGTTCTTAATTTTAAGGTTTAGGGATACTTTCAATGTATAGTAGGACTTATGTATGTAGCTAGCTAGAAGTAGTATATAGACAGTCTCTTTTGACAGATCTTGCACTTAGTTTTTGCCAATATGTACTGAAAGACTATACATATGAAGAAAACCCCTCCACCACCAGAGAAAATCAAGCAGAAAAAGCAGGCGACTCAGTACTGTCCTCAGCCTGGATCCAGAGTACATGGTAGAATTTTGTCTTTTAATTAGGTAACTTAAGCTTAGGCAGAGTCAGCAGTCTGCATCCCTGGTTTATAATTGTTACAGAAAAATGCCTAGGTGACAGAATCCTAAATGACCACTGAATTGTAAAAAACACAAGATAAATGTCAATAAGCGGATTCACTTAATTTCACTTAGTCTCATGCCCTACAAACTGAACTTTTTTTTTTTTCCCCTCCTTCTTTTAAAGCATCAGTAAGCATTTTTTCTTCCATAGCTGGGGCTCAGAAGCATCTGAAGCAATGTCAAAAGTACTACAAACTTGCATTTGTTTTAGAGGCTTACTAATGGAATTCCCAGTCAGCTTCTGCATCAGCCTTCTACTCTTAAAAGTAAAGTTGCTCAGAACAAAACCCAGTCAGAGATTTCAGTGATGCTAAGCTTGTGGTTTAGCTGAACAAAATATTGAAGCTTTCTGACAGTCCTTATTTTATGTAAAGTTAACCTCTGGCTTCAAAATATTGTGCCCTCCTTTCTTTTCTAAACATCTCCTACGAGATGGGGCTTGGAAAATTGATCTTTTGTAAATTCTTACTGGATCTCTATGCATTTGCAAATACTAAACCAGATTAAATTTCTCACTCTTCAGATGATGCCTGTTTTTCATTTATTTATTTGTTGTAATGGTCAGGGTCATTGAATATTTATTTGTATCTGTTAGTCTTGTATTTGTTCCTGATTTTTTTAATCAGAAATGAGTGATAGTATTAAAGGTGCTGTAAATGTCTCTAACAAGTTGGAAGTAGAAAACATAGTTTTAAAAAAAGCGCCTGCCAGCTCTTTTATTTAAAGTTTACTGAAGAATACTATGAAAATTAATATTATTTTAAATTACCAAATATTCACAAGAAGCTGTTCTGTTTCCTATGCAATAGCAGGGAAACCGCTTTTGTATATTTGTGTAGATTTTCATTGGAATTCCTGGAATTCAAATTAGCTCAGGTTTCTGTTTAACCAGGCTAACCAGGCTTTGATTTTGCTTTATCATTCCCATTATGAAAAAAATCTTGAACCCAAAGGTGAATTTCAGACAGAACTTAAGTTTTCTGTGAAATAGATTAATCATGAACACCTGTAAATTAGGTCATGTTGAGAGACTAAGTTTGCAATGAATGTTATTTTCCATGGCAAGCTAATGCAGATTAAGATGATGAAGTTGTCCTTCTAGCCCTTTCTTTAAATAGATTTACAGTCCAGTATAAACTTTTCATTCCTTGCCCACAAGCTTTCTTTCATCATGGTTATTCTTTATCTCAGTTGTGAAATACTTAAGGTTACCACTCTCTTTCATTTTGTCAGTTTTTGCTTTCTTCTTTTTAAGAGACCTCTTGTGATGACTTGAACTTTTCTGTCCCTGTATTTCATGTTCAAAATTATCAGAATTACTTTTAATTTGCTTTCCAGATAGAGAGTTAAGACAGTGTCCTGAGGGTTGTGACTGAGCTAAACCAGAATAATTTACTTCTCTTACTTCATTGCATATTGGATTGAGGGAGGAATAAAAAGCTATTTCTATGAAGGTTTTGATGAAAACACACATATCTAGACAACAAAAGTGAAAGGAGTTTTCTGTGCATCCATTTTCTTTTTCTTTCAATTTTTTAGTATTTCCAGCGGATGGAGAGTGGGTCCATAAGCACTCTGAACCCAGTAATTATATATACATATGGTTATACATACATCTATTTTATCTATGTTGTTTGCTGCAGCCAGTTGTACTTCATTCATGTGGCTGAGCTTTGGGATATCTACTGTGGACAGGTCTGTAGCATGCTTAGTCTGGGCTGTGCTCAATCCAGTCAGATAAAATAATAAATATTTGGGACTTTGCTAAAGCAGGGGGCTTTTCTACTCCAGAGAGCGTTAAGCTCAGGCTGATAATGCCTCTTAAGAGCTTACAATGTCAGTAATGTGCCTGGACTTGAGAAGAGATTTTTGTAAAACTGACTTTATGCACATATCCTCCAGATCTGGTTCTCATCTTAGTCATGCTGGTACAGACTACACTGAAAGCATTTGGAGTGCTTGTGTCAGAAAGTGCTATAACACGCAATGCTTTAACTTAGCAAATGTTTGCTTTGGTTCTGTGAATCATGCAACTCATTTTTATAAAGTAAAAAAAAAAGAATTCTGCATTTAGTGCAGGTCTTGTTGCAAAGCTAAGCTTCAAAGCTTCAGTACTGCTGAGAGTTTGCAATGGCAGTCTGGGAGGCAGCAACAGAAAGGCGTGGATGGTTGGATAGACCAGCAACATTATCATTTCACTGGTTAGCAAAGCAGCAGCTTATCAGTGCAGTTGTATTGGTGGATTGCAAGTCTCTGCTGTACCCTTTGTACAGGTAGTCAGTAGGTGTTGTGAAGCGGAGTTCTGCATATATTATTTCCTGTCGAAATTCATAAATGTGGTGTTGTAATTTCTTTTGACAGCTATAGGAGTTTTGTTTCTGAAGATGCAGGCCCAAACACACTGGTTGCTACAGTTAATGCTGTTGACCCTGATGGAGATGGTGTGACATACGATATTCTGTCTGGGAATCAAAAAGGAAACTTTGTTATTGACCCTAAGAAAGGTAATAATATATCAGCTCTCTGCTACTGCAGGCATAATGCTGATTCTGACGTGATGCAGCTTGAATTTGGTCTTTATTAGGTAGCAATTATAAAAATTGGATAGCATATGCTATTTTTGAAGCTAATATTAACCTATTTAAAAGTAGTATAGGAAAAAGATATGATTGTTCTAGTCTCTCTTGTAATGTTAAAAAAATTGTATCATTTTCCTAAAAGCTTTGTATAATTGATGTATCTTGTTTGTTGTTTGCTTTTGGTCAGTAACTTAATAGAGAGCATTATTGTAGATAACAGGTAACTTAATAGACAGTAATGTAATAGAGAATGTTCTTATTGATAAAGATGTGACATTCCAAAATGTCAAACAAGGATCTGAATAACATTTAATCTAGGAAACTAGTTTCAAAGTTACAGCAAGAAAGGGCTGCTCTGCAGGGTAAGGTGAAATGGGAGCCAAGGCAGGCAGGGGCAGGGACCTCACAGCCACAGACCACCATCCCAGGCTAGGACATCCCCTGCTATAAACGTGGTTCATCCAACAGTCCAGTGGTCACCAAACAAACCCAGTGGTCACTAGACAAATGCGCAATGAGGAGGTGGGTCTCGGATCAAGCGGGAAAGCAAGTCAGCAGGGCAGCGTCAGGGTGAGCAAGATGCACAGCCAGGTACAGCACACCCCCGGGGAGCTCAGGAAAGGACCTGAGCTTAAACGCAGCTCCTGGGACATGGGCCAGAGGCCACAGACAAGGCTTGTGACAACCAACTGTCTGATCCAAGATTAGCCAGCAGCATGGTGTCAGAGCTGGCCTTGAACACGGGCAGCCAAACCCAGGGAGCAAGAGGAAGAGTGTGCAAGGCTTGTAGGTGCTCTCCAACCTCGACATCCACCTGCTGAAGTTAGCCAAAAATACTGTCAGTAATCAAATAGCTGCGTTAGGAGAAAAAGCTATAGGGTGACAGTTCTGACTGGAATAGTTTTCTTTGTGCAACTTTTTCAATAATTTGGTTTTAACTGAAGTGGACATTTGGGTTTTCAGATGAGGGTTTTATTTTTTTTTTTCCTATGCTTATTTATGTCTATGTCCCGATTATGCATGTGAGCAAAGACTTCTTAGCTGAGTTTACTTATTTACTGACACAAAATGATGCATTCGTAGGCAGAATGAGGCTACCACTGTTTCGTTACAGTGAAGGCAAAAGTATATAAAATATGAGCTAAGTATATTTTTCATTTAAGGACAAAATAATTCACATGACCAATCTTACTTAGCCAAGAATACTGCATGCATGATGAAAAAAAAAAAGTGTGAATACTTTGTTGTTTAAGTAATTTGTTCTGAAATACCAGGTTTTACATCTTCTAAAACTCTTTTCAGCAGTTACATGTTTTTAAATCCCCAAAAGAAAAATCCCACAACATTGATGTTCTCTCCAAAAAAAAATAAATAATAAATAAACAATCCACCAACACACATCAGAGTAGGCTGATGTATCCCTTTAAATTAATAGGATTTGTATGCTGTTGATTGCTTGAAAAAACAAAAGGGGGTGTTTTGGGACAGAGACAAGCAACCAAATTGAAGTGCCATTGAAGGACTGAAGTAACTTAATTTCAATTGAACTATATTTAACCTGTCATGAACTGCAATCAAAATCCGAACTTAATTTTTTCAAAGCTCAATCGTTGAATATATAGGAAGGAGTAAGCCAACCTAAGTTATTCTTTCTCTTCATTTCATAGAGTTCACTTAGCATGAAATTTTAATTTAAATGCAAATCATGTTTTTTCAATATTAATGTCAGATTCTGAAATGTTGCCAAAAATATGATCTGCAGGTAACTTGCAAGTGTTGAAACGTGATCCTGAATTTGAGAGCTCCTTTTATCCCTTCTGACTTATAAACAGAATTGTAAGTTGCAGGAGTTAAATTTCTAAAGATACTTTGGCACCTGAAGAGGAGCAATGGTTTGAAAAGTGTCTAATTGCCACAGGGGTAGTATACCTGATGCTTCTGAAAAATCTTTATTGAAAGTGCTTGATTTGATTGATGGCATCTCTTAGGATTAGCTCCATAGTAGTATTATAGATAATTATGTATATGTACTTTCATACTTTTTTAATCTGTTAATTTTTATAGTCTTTGAAACTTAATTTTAGAAACATGAGCATATTTTTTTTTTTACAACACTGTTGGGGTTTTGTGGCTTAATAAACCCATAAAGGTTTATACAGCGACTTGCAGCAGTTTCTTTTCAGAAACAATGTCAGGGGAATAATCTGTACCCCCTTGTCGCAGAAATGCCAAGGTAAAGCAGAGATGTGTCAAAAATAAGTGCTGCAGCTAAAACAATACATTTGCAAGCAAACTGAGTGACACTGATGCTGTGACAGTACTCTGTTGTAATGACAGTTGCTATTGTGCCTGCTGAATAACAGAGGTGATTGATGGATGATGGAGCAAAAGAATGGCAGCTTCTTACTGCAGGGTCTCAGCTGTAATTTCTTTTGCTTTTGTAGCAAATCTTTCATACATCTTTCTCTGACAGTGCCTTTATGTCCCATTGAGTACTGTGTATCATTTGTGTGACTTGGGAGAGTAGCAAAATACACGTTTCTGAGGATATGCCTATATAGCTAAATGCTGGTGTGGTTAACAGGGCGACAGGTGCTTTGTGGCAATAATGATACAGTAACATGGCTGGGCTTACTGGTGTGGCAGGTGCAGGTGCAACAGAAGTCTGCCACAATGTTTCTCTGGATTTTTTTGTTAATTGTTTGTTTTTTCCTGCAGCAGATCCATGAAAGCTAGCGTGCACAGGTCAGCTGAGTTGTAGCTGTTGTCTCATTTAGCTCTATAGACATGTCTGCAGACAAACCTGTTGTGCTTAATTTTTTTTTAATATCAGACTGCAGTAAAAATACCATTGTTATATTACACTGTAGCAGCCTTATGGTTCATTGGTGAATCGGTAAATGAGAATCGTTTGTTGTCATGCTTACTAGTGAGAAGAGCAAGAGTAATTGGTTAATGTAGTAAAAAAAAATAAAAACCACATTGTTTTTACAGGGCTAGTTAGACTTCGTTCAAGTCCGTTTCCTAAGCTGCAGGGGACAGAGTATGTACTTAATGTCACAGCTACTGATGATAACGCCTCTGGAGGGCCCTATTTTCTTACAAGTACTGCCCAGGTTGTTGTGAAGATTGATGATGTCAACAATAACAAACCTGTCTTTCAGAAGGTAAATTATAATGAGGCTCGGTCATTTGTATTAGACTGTGTGGTAAATGTTTAAGACTGTGTTGTCAGTGTGAGTGATGCAGCAGATGAGCTATTCAAGAAGTGGTCCACTTCCATCTCGCTTTGAGTCCTGATGCCGCTGTCGTCTTCATCTTTTCCATCCCTCTCCTAAGACTTACAGGATTTATTCTCCTCTTGTGGCAGAACAGTTCCTGTGAGCACTGCCTTTTCCCTGAATCACATCTCATCTCTGGTGTTTTAGAAGATGAGGTTGAGTGAATAACTTGTGGAGGTTCAGTGTAGCAGATGTGAGGAGGAATCGATAGGTATAGCTATCTATGCAGTGGACTTGTTCCACAGTATTCCAAAATAGCTCTTTAAATTGCACAGGCTTCTTTTGATGGTTGTGTGTCTAGAACTGATGAAAGAAAGAATTAAAGTATTTCAGCTTAATTTGTAAAGTACTGTAAAAAATAAATGCTTAAATGTATTTTCAGAATGTTTATTTATATTAAAGACCTGTTATCTAAAAATTTCAAGTTTGAGGCTAATGGCTAAAGTGTTGATGGGCAATGTTGCACATTTTGAAAAGTCAGTGGCTATTCATGTCAGTCTTGGAAACTCTCAGTAGTCTGTCCTTGACAAGGTTACTTTGCATAGAAATTGCTTTTTGACCAAAGCAATTGTGTGCTTTGGGCAAGTATATGTTCTCTTTTTTTATAAGACTTTTACTAATACAAAAAAAATATTTACATTGGGAAGAAACTAACTTTTTCTCCAAGTAGTTGGAGATGCTCAGTGGCCTCCTGTTTTGTGTTGCTTGTGTAACTGCAAAATAGCAATTGCAGTATGTAAATTTAATTGTGGTACAGATAAAGCATTAACATCAGCACATGTGAATGAAAGTGTAGGTAAATCTTTTTTAATTCTTTCCGCCCCCCTCTAGTATATCTTTAAATCAAATGGCATGGTGAGTCCTTGATGATTTTTTTTTTTTTTTTTTTTTTTTTTCTTTCTCCCGCTCTCAGTGTCAGTATTACCGGGAACATGCTTCTGTATTGGAAAACCAGCCTTCAGGGACAGTTGTACTGCAGGTTGAAGCTACTGATGCTGATGAAGGAGACAATGGTGTAGTGAAATATGGCTTGATGCACAGAGATGGTGTCCTACCAGCATTTAGTATTCATCCTGACACAGGTAAAGCAAATACCAGAACTGATACTGGCAGATAGAAACCACTTTGTTACACTGATGGAAAAAAAAGCTTAAACAAAATCAGGCTTCATGCTTTTTAATTTAGTTTTTTGTTCATGCTTTTTAATTTAGTTTTTTGATAGCAAACAAAATATAAACTGCATCAGCTGTATGAACAAATATTCCTTGAAACTAAAAGCTTCATACATGTCCAGTACTGAACTAGAACTGATGTTTTCCCTGAAATGTGGAAGCTCTGCTGTGTGAAATAACTTCTGTGTTTTTGTAACTGGATTTAAAAAAAAACAAACATATTTTATGTGCACATTGCCTTGCAACATTGCTAATGGCATATAAAATGATTTATCCAATTGACAGTAGTTTACAAACAGCAAAGAGACTAAGCCTTGGAAGGCAAAACTAAATTCAGGCTGAAATTTTGGAGGATAAAAAGACATGAAACATGCCTTTACCCTGTACTTACTGCTCTTCACAAGAAATATTTTTTATAAACTGCTTCTCTTAAAGTCAGTTTGGTAAATATCTCTGTTTTCTCAACTTAAGTCTAATTGTATGAAGTTTGCATCTGCCTGAGCAGTATAATTTAAGCTGTTGAAGTTGGTAAATCTTGTGATTGGATCTTTGAACCTGAAGTTCACATTATTGGTATATTTAACCTATTGTATTGTATCTCAGTGTATTGACAGACAAATAAACATCTAAATGTAGAATATTGTCAAATGCATAGTAATTTGGCTCTCTGGTATTTAATTTATTTTCAGGAGTTCTGGCAACTCTTCAGATATTTGATCGAGAAAAACAGAGGGAATATCCCGTCACTGTGACAGCAACAGATCAGGCAGTGGAACCACTCATTGGAATGTGTCAGATAAATATTGTCATCTTGGACCAAAATGACAATGATCCCAGATTTGAAAACACCCACTATGAATGTAATTGAGAGTCATTTTTGGATGAATTTCGGTGCCCTGAGTGTGAACTTACCTGATGTATAAGATTTTTGGGGTTTGTCTTTCCTGGAAGTAGATGGTGTGATCAACTAGGTGATTGCAGCCAGAGATGCACTTACCGCAGTTAATTACGGAATGTTATCCTGTGGAATGTGCAATGTAACAAGTTCAGTCTTGACTTGTAGGCTTTCCTGAGTGTCATTACGGGAAAATTCCTTGAAACAATAGCCATGTCAGTCTCTTTCCTTACCTTGACTATTCCAAGAGCCTGTGGTACTACATAGAGATGGAAAAGTTGTAATAATAACGTGAGTGTGCAGCACTGAAAACTAACTGTATCCTTTGTTTTCTGATTAATAGATTTTTGTCATAAGTTATGATTGCATACTTTTCCCATTTGAATTTCATAATTCTTCATTGTTCGTTGTTTTACCTTTCTTTCTTGATTCTTAAAAAAACCCTCCCTGTTTGTGGATAAACACCCAGAGGCACGTATAATATTTGTGAAAAAATGAAGACTGGTAATTCAATTAGTTATACTGTGCAAATCCTAGAAAGCAGTTTCTGACAATGTTGTCCTTTTTTCTGGTTTTATGCAATAAATTAAAATTACATTTATGTATATTTCTATAATACAGAGCAGTTAGTCCCTTATCAAAATACAAGACATAAAAAAAAAAAAAAAAAAAAGTACCTTATGAGAAATAACAATTCCAGGTTATGAATGTGATAATATGAAATTCAAATGTGATGCACAGCTCTGGAGTGACAGCAGCTCTTTAAAATACTCAGATTGATTTATGGCTGTTGTTCCAAGGAAGATCAAGTTACAGCTTCCATACATTATTACTTTAGTATTTCATAATTTCTTAGTAAGATGTTCATGGTCAATTTGACTGTAATTATCAGTATGAAATCCTTTCTTGACATTAGATTTCCTAAGAGAGGACACAAGAGTTGGGACCAGCTTTCTTCGTGTTGCAGCCCATGATGATGACTACAGCTCAAATGCTGCCATTACATATTTGATAGCAAATGAAGAACCAAACTTTTTACAAATTAATCCTACTACAGGATGGGTGTTTGTGAACCAACCCATATCTCAGGTATGATGCTTCCTGCCTTTTTAGGCTGGCGATCTCGGTATATCATAGGAGAGACTGAAGTCGCAAGTTTGTGTTACTGCTTCACATTAAAGGATCAATATTGTGTCTAAGGCTTTTAGCTCACTGTTACTTGCTTCTAAGCAAGCCCCGCTTTCAGCTGGAAGGTAGCAGCTGACAGCACTGCCTCTGAGACTTGTTTTTCCTATTTCATTAGCTTTGGCATATGAATACCAAGGAATGGAGGGCTGAGACCATAAGCAGGTGAGCAAGAGCCCAGGTGTTAACAGGCAATGAATTGAACCACAAACCTGAATGTGAAAGAGTGTGAAATTTTTCTTCTCATACAGATCCCCAACTTGATACACATTAGTCATGGTGAACTAAGCATAGCTATCCCTTAGGAGGGTGAAGGCATAATGAACCAAACCAGTGCACGTAATTATCCCAAATTTACCAGTTTCAGCCATTTCTAAATACCTACATAAGCAGTTTGATGTTTTCAGTGTTGTAATTTGTGTTGAAACAAAAATATTGTTGTAGATGTCAATCTTTAAACACCTAATAGATATTTTTAATATTGAAATTTAAGTTCTGACACAAAACTTTGGTGAAGGTATATCTTTTTAATATATTATCTTTATTGAATCTTAAAACCCCTACAGACCTAATAACAAAAACTGTTGATAGGTAAGCTTAAGTACCCAGGGGCTCCGCAAAGTGTTTGGGTTTTCTTGCTTTTGTTATAAGCATGTGTGAAATTTGCTAAGGTTATTGAGACAAATAGCAACATTTTCTGACAATCTTAACTAAAGCAAATAGCAGCATTTTCAGCAATGTTGCACCTACTTCATGTTCTGAACTGAGTATTCTGCAGTTTTGAATGTTCTTCTGTGCAGGTTTTTTTAAGTGTGCCTTTAATTTTGTGTATTTATTTAATTGAGGGAGGGGGGGAAAGCTCATCTGAGCCCTGATCAAAACCCTTTGTAATGAAACCTTTTTAACTCTACAGACATCATCTATAATTCGAGAGATTATTGCTACAGATGGAGGCAATAGGAGCAGTAAAGTTGAACTTGCGGTAACTATTACCAGTGCAAAAAACCAGCCTCCACAGTGGGAAAGAGACAGCTACGAAGTTGTTATTCCAGAGAATACTCCACGAGATGCATCAGTTTTGGTAAGATTGGGACAAACTGGTTTGTCTGTCTATAGCTTTAAAGCTAGAGGGTAGCTGAACATTGTTTATTTGCTTAAATACAGTGAGCTTTTATAAAAGTTTTGTGTATTGCAGGGACCAATGATGTGCTTTCAGTTTTCTTTTGGAAATGCTAATGGTAATCAGCATTTTGGCTCTAATTTATATGTGTGCAACCATTATTTAATTTCCTTCCCATTTGGTTTACACTATAGGCGTTCCAATTTTCTGAATGCTTCTGTGTTACCTGAGGAGATTACTTGCCTTAAAGTAATTAAGAGTTGTTTGGTTTGATTGCTTGAAATGAGTAATCGAAACAGCTTTATGAAGTTACTCCAAAATACCCATTTTTAGGGTAAAAGCATGAGTAACCAAACATGTAATGACTGATAACCTTTGGTTGCAGCTGTATCCAGCCTGGAGGTGTATCAGGCAGGGTTAAGATGTGGTATCAAGAAATACTTGTATACTACTGTTTTCAGTTGAGAGCTGAAGATCTGCGAGACTTAATACACAAAAGCTTTTAGCAATGTTGCTGTGCTTACAGAAGTGTTCATTATGCAAACTTTTTGAACTGTGCAGACAATCAAAGCAACTTCTCCCCTTGGTGATCCCCGTGTGACTTACAACCTAGAAGAGGGACTTGTTCCGGAGACCAACATGCCAGTTCGTTTCTACCTGACTCCAAACAGACATGATGGTTCTGCTTCCATCCTGGTAGCTGAGCCACTAGATTATGAAACAACAAAGAGCTTTCTGCTGAGGGTTCGAGCACAGAATGTTGCTGCATTTCCTCTGGCAGCATTCACTACAGTCTACATTAATGTAACAGGTGAGTAAGCTCTTCAGCAGTGTTATAGTATAATCATAGTAGTTATTTTTTTCTTTAAAGTTTTATAGTTTTCTCTTTATGCACTCTTTTCTGATGTTTTAGATGTCAATGACAATGTCCCATTCTTCACTTCATCTATTTATGAAGCCTGGGTAACAGAGGGAGCTGGTGTTGGGACATTTGTCATTCAGGTGTCTGCCACCGACCTTGACCTTGGTCAGAATGGTGAGGTAAGCAAGTGGGGACCTACATCTTCCATGATGAAAGGTATGGAACAACTTCTGTGTGAACAATGGCTAAGTAGACTAGAATTCTCCAACCGAGGAAAGGGATCACTAATAGGGAAACATGAGATCAAATAAAGTAGTTAATTACGTTTCTGTCTTGCCATATGAAAAATCCAGCTAAAACTAGTAGGTGAGAGATAGAAAACAGAAGAAATACTTATTTATACAGTCTGTGGTTCAGGTGAAAAATGTGCTATAAAATGCTGTGGTTTGGAAAGGTCTACATAGACCTAAAATATGATTGGATAAATTAATGGAAGGAAAGATGTGTTAAAAGCTTTTGTGAGTTGTAAATCATTGGGGGTACTGAAAACTGAGCCCTTACAAAATATGTCAAGTTAACATCAAAAGTAGATGTATTTGTTACTGATTTTAAAAATCAAAAGTAGCTATATCCTTAGAACAAGAGTGCAAGCTGAAGTCAAGTGCACAAAAACCTACATATAATAGAGACTAGAACATGGTCTATGATACTGAGCAAGTTCAAATTCAGCTCTCCTGGCGTTATTATATTAGTACCCGGGATCTTTAGCTGAGTTTGAGTGCTGTTGCACAAGCACTGTACAAACGTGAAGTAGTGAACTCAGGGACTGATTAAACAAGACAAATTTATTTCCTTTACAGATCAGCAGCCAACATGCAAGGAAGTTAATTGACTTTAAGCTATATTGCTCAAGCTGGTAGTTGTACCTAGCTTTCTTGGCCCTGTTCAAGTTCTCAAATACAAGACTGTTCCTCCTCTCTAAGCATTTAGTTGTGAACAAAAGGAAAGTTTAGGTTAATAACTTCTTTTTAATCCTTTAGATAACTTACTCCCTGTTACATGACAGTGGCAGAGACTACACATATTTTCACTTGGACTCACAGACAGGCTCAATATACACTGCCTCAGTGTTTGATAGAGAGAAGAAGAGGTCCTGTCTTCTCGAAGTCAAGTCAGTAGATGGCTCTGAATCAGCTCGACATGGAAAACATGGGAAGCCAAACTCAGGTAAGAGACACGTCTGTGGCAAACATGATTTTACCTGGATTGGTCTCTGAAAATAAAAGCTCTGAAGTGCAAGGTTAAATGTTAATTTCCTTTTTTCAAGTGCACTTGTGAAAGAGTGCCTGTTGTTTTGGCTTTGGTTTTTTTCCCCTACTGTTTCTGTGTGCAACAGTTGTGGCAGGTCTGGAAGAGATATTTTATGTGATGACCAGGTAAGTTTTTTGTTCTGACATTAAAGGAAGACTATGGCTTCACAGTTAGTTTGGCGAGAATTTCCTAGCTAGCAAGGATGCACCCAGTATCTGTAGGATGCAGACCTTTGGGTAACAAAGTGTTTCTCAGAGCACTGAATATGGTAATATACTCAGTCAAACGTAATTATGAAGTATGAAGCAGGAAAGTTCAAGATAGAAAAATCCCATTCTCAATTGACGACTGTTCTTCAACAAAGACTTAAAATTTGGCTTTTGTAGCTCCAGGACAAAAAGTTACGACTGAAAGCTATACAATTGCCATATTAGGCATCAATTATTCACACATTATCTGTTTAAACAAGTTGGATGTGACACTGATTTGATGTCCAAGTGCTTTTGAGTAATGTTGGTATATGTATTGTCCACAACCCTAAGGGTTTGTTTCTATATTGTCTGCATATTCGTCTTCATTTAATGTGCAGCTAGACAGTTTAAGGAATTGTAGCTGACAGAAGTGGCACAGCTGAGTATTTTAATGTCTTGTTTCTTGTCTCTCTAGACACAGCCTACGTGCGCGTTTTTATCAGCGATGTGAATGATAACAAGCCTGTCTTCACTCAGAGTGTCTATGTAGTTAATGTGGATGAAGACCAGGATGTGGGCTCAAGTATCATTACAGTCAGTGCTAATGATGAAGATGAAGGTAAAGCATTGGAATTCCCCATAGCTGTGTCTAAAATATTAATGAGTTAATTTCAGCACAGCAAGACATATTTAGTGGTGTTAGAGAGGTGGATGTCTTTTTGTCTTCAGATTTTAAAACTTTAAGTGAACTGATCAGGCATGAACATTAGTTCATAATGGAGCTGTGAGGCATAAGTCAACTCTTATTTCGGGAGGCAATGCATTAATGTGGGATGATAGGGAATAATTTCTGTGCCAGCAAATACAAATTTATTATAGATCATACCATTTTCTTACAAATGGGGACCAATAAAAATGTCCTTATTGACTAGAATGAATCAGACTTGATTTCAGTGAGGTTCATTTGCTCTTTCTGTGGACAGTATAGTTGTATTGTTTGTTTTTGGTTTGTTGGTGGTTTTTTTTTTTTGGTACACATTCTCATATTTGAATCTAGACTTCCTAAATGCACATGTTGAGTCTTAGCTATATTGTTTTATCTACAAATCAGTCAGGAATTCAGCTGTAATTTGTAAGTCATGTAAAAATAAGTACATAACCAGTGCTTATAAATGAGAGAGGGGACGGTACAGGCTTCTGTCTTTTGGCCATGGTGCACTACTAATTTGGCTTTGCTGCATGGCAAAACCATACATATTTTGTTGCACAAGCCCCAAAGGACTGTTCTGTCATTATGGCTGTGAAGCGCAAGTACATCCTGACTGTGTTTAATTCCCCCCTGGCTCAAGGAGGTTGAGGCAAATGTGGCCAAGTTGTACTGAAGAAGGATTTACCTACTTAAGGAATTCTTAGTTTGTTATTTAGGCTGTGTGTAAATCTACTCTGTAGTGTTGGGATCAGAGACCCTGATGTGATGGATGTATGACACTTCTGTCCTCTTAATAAAGTAAATGATTAAAGATGTAGCTATGAAAGAAGGAAAGAGGAGAAGAATGGTATGTGAAGGTAGAGCTTGCAGAAAGGCTAGAAGTCTTTACTTGATCTAAAACCATTGGGGAATTGGTATTACCTCTAAAATTGTGAGAAGTTCTGTTAGGACTGTCACCTCTGGCTTAATACATAATTATCCTGTTTGTTGGTAAAGTCTGTGCATAAATTAATATGAGTGTGAAGTGGTTCTATGCTATGAGGTGTTTTACGATAACTCATTCTTACACGCTGCATGTTAGCAAATAAGAATGTTTCTTTGGTCCCATAGCCTTGGCCAGTCATATTGATCCTTCAGAGAATTCAAGGTATCATAAGTAAAAGCAGAATTAATACTTAATTGCAAAGACACATTTTTATAATAAGACACAGATTACAATAGGACGTACCAGAATTCAATACGCTGGTAAGTAATCTGGCATAGCTGCATGTTTTAAAAGACCCCAAAACTGTTAATACCAAAAATCAGTTATCATAAGATTTGTACTTCCTCTTAACATTCCATGTTTCAATCTACTTCAAGAAATGTGTGTCTTTTGATGTTAATTGACAGGAACAAATGCTAAATTACGGTATCAGATCACAGCTGGAAACACAGGAGGAGTACTTGATGTAGAACCAGAAACAGGAGCCATTTTTATTGCTCAACCACTGGATTATGAAGAAACAAAAATGTATGAGATTCACTTGTTGGCCTCTGATGGGAAATGGGAAGATTATGCAGTTATCGTCATCAATGTCTTGAATAAAAATGATGAGACTCCAGTTTTCTCTATCAATGAATACTATGGAAGTATAATGGAGGAACTGGATGGGTTACCAGTCTTTGTACTTCAGGTAGTGTATGCAGTTTCAGAGATCATATTACAGTAAAAAAGCACAGATTACTCTGGTAAAATTATGTTAACAATAATCCAGCACAGATATATTAATGAAATTTAGTTTTACTGAGGGTTTTTTTGTCAGTGGAAGAAGAGAAATGGACTTTTGTGGAAAAATAATTACAAAGATAGTAAGTAGGAGAAGCAGGATTGATCATTTGTGATCCTAAAATGCAAATAATTACATTTTAAAATAGCTATCAGAATAGCATATTTAAATTACCTCTACAAGTACGACAATATTATTTTAGTATTAGAATATCTACATTGTTATTGTAGCGCAAAGCATATTTACTTACTCTGAATTGTCCCTCAGCTGCCTCTCATTTGCCATTTATTTGCCCTGCACATATTAATTGCATGTGATATTGTTTTGCTTGGACTCCTTTAGACTGTAGCAGCACATAGGGTATAATGCAATCATTGCATATTTTGTAATTTCTATGTCTTTTTTTTCAAAACTTCTGTAGGTTATGGCAAATGATCCTGATAGTAATGTGGATGAAGGAGATTTGAGATACTCATTGCATGGGCATGGTGCAACAGATATTTTCACAATAGACGAGAAAACGGGCAGCATTTACTCTCACAAGATGCTGGATCGGGAAGAGAGAGCACTGTGGAGATTTGTTGTATTGGCTACTGATGAAGGTGGAACAGGACTTACAGGATTTGCTGATGTAATTATTAATGTGTGGGATGTAAATGACAATGCACCCATGTTCACATGCATGCCTGATGATTGCAAAGGGAATGTCTTTGAAAATTCTCCTGCAGACACATTAGTCATGGAAATGGGTGCAGTTGATCGGGACGATCCAAATGTAGGTCTTAATGCTGTCCTGACTTACAGGATAACAGAGAATGTAAAAAATGAGTTTGGTACTGACATGTTCAATATCGATGCCAATACTGGTACAATCCATGTAGCGGGGGGAATGCTAGACAGAGAAAGAACTGAAAATTACTTTCTTACTGTTGAAGCAAGGGATGGGGGAGGGCTAACAGGAACTGGCACTGCCACTATCTGGATTGCAGATGTCAACGATCAAGTACCTAAATTCACAAAAAAGATGTGGCAGGCAGTAATTCCTGAAAACAGTGCCATCGACTCAGAAGTTCTGCAAGTGTGTGCTACAGATGCAGATGTTGGGGAAAATGCTGACTTAATATTCAGTATCGTCGGTGGAGACCCAGACCAGGAGTTTTATATTGAGAGTGACAAAGAATGGCAATGTGCCACCATTCGACTGAAAAAAGAATTGGATTTTGAGAATGCACATGAAAGGCAGTTTAATCTTACTATTACAGTAGAAGATCTTGATTTTTCTAGTATTGCAGTATGCCTGATTGAAGTTGAAGACTCTAATGATCATAGCCCAGTTTTCCTTTCTCAGTTTATTGAGGCAAGCCCTGTCTTTGAAAACATGCCTGTAGGTGCTACAGTAGCCACAGTGAGAGCTACAGACAAGGATTCTGGTTTGAATGGGAACATTATATATTCTATAAAGTCAGATTCGGATCCTATCAGACAGTTTGCAGTTGACCAATATGGTCATGTCATTGTGGCAAATACACTAGATCGTGAAGCCATTCAAAAATACAGTTTAATTGTACAAGCTTCAGATCAAGGGACACCTGCCCACACTGGAAGCATTACAGTTTTGATTAACTTGCTTGATGTTAATGACAATGGACCAAGGTTTGAGGCACCATACACGCCTGTAGTTTGGGAAAACATGCTGAGGCCTGAAATTGTGTATATGAACCATACATCAAAGCTGCTTCATGCATTTGATCCGGACAGTGAGGAAAACGGGCCACCTTTCACATTTTCATTGCCACCAGATTATCAGAATTCTTTGGATTTTTCTCTTACTGACAACAGAAATAACACAGCAACTGTAACTGCTTTGAGGTCCTTTGACAGAGAAAAGCAGAAGGTGTTTCATCTGCCAATAGTTATAACAGATAGTGGGATTCCAGCTATGAGCTCTACAAACACCCTAACTATAACAATTGGTGATGAAAATGACAACTGCCATGAATCTGGCCATAAGGAGGTCTATGTGTACAGTTACAAAGGTAAGTACTATCTGGATATTATATCAGATCCATGAATATAGCACAGTTTTACACATGATTTTGCTCTTGCGGTTCTTAATTAATTTTTTTAATAGTTTACGTATTTCAAAACTGAAACTACAGTTCTATAAACTACTAAATGATGTGAACGAGTAAAGTATATTTGCAAAGCTCAGACCCTAGTGTGTAAAAGATCACCTACCAAAAAACTGTTAGCTGCAAACAAGTATATAATGCACTTACAGAAAAAGCAGTATTTTCATAAAGTGATAAAAACTGTTTTCCGTCCACTAGTTTTTCACTCGCACAGAGGAAAGGGGTTTTGTGTGTGCATGATGCATGATATGGAAAGTATCTGATGCTGAGAGATCTGATGGGAATGGCAGAACTGAAGCAGTTGGGAGAAACAGAGGTTCATAGATGAGCCCTACCCAGTAACTGTAGATCAGTCCCACCTCTGCTGTGACAGCCACTGTGTGGCAGAACAGGACAGAAATCGTGAACAGGGAGGTTTTCTGCTGGCAAGAAGGGGTCTAAGAAAAAGCTGTGTCAGTGCTTTTTTAGGAAAAGAATATAATGTTTGGGGTGCAGTAAATGACTGCTTTCTAGAACATGTAGTCTTTGAACTGGGAGAAAAAAAAAAGATGCTGTTCTAGAAGTGTTCTTGAGTGATGTGCAGTACATCAAGAAGTACTATCAGGAGAGCTGCTCTGTGATAGCAGCCTCAGTACTGTGAGGTTTAATGTTACAGTGGGAGAGAGCAGAGCAAATGCATCCGTTACATGAATGTTGTATGTTTTCTCATCAGAGTGGTTTAGCAGAGGATGAGTAGTTTAATAATACTTTCTAAAGCTTGTCTTGGATTTCTGTTACTGTGTTTTTCCTGAAATTACCTGTAAAACTTGACCTTAAACTAGTCCTGGTGGCCCTTGTTAAGCATGGCTTATTACGCCTTTCCCCAGATATTCCATTCTTGGGGAATTCCATAGACTTGGCTGTATCTAAGTTATCATTGCAATAGTAGAATTTCTGATAAATATTAGACATGTTAATCTGTGGGAGGTATTTTGCAGTGAGTTATTTTTGTGGAATTCAGTATACCTAAGCTAGAAAAAGATGTGACCAGATCCTACCATAGAAATGAGAGAATGAACTTTCTCGGGTGGGTTGGCTCCAGATATGAATCTTAAAAATTTCCCATGTTGCTGGATCTTGGCTGTGACGTTCAAAGGTCTCCTTCCTTGGAGTTGCTCCTTTTGCTATTTAGAACAGTTGCTTGGGTGTTCCACTTCTGTGACAGCCCACAGGGGTTTGAAAAAAGGGCCAAGAACTGGCACAGCTTTGTGGCTTCTTGCCCATTTCCTTTTCTTAGCCGTGTCCTTATCTACCAGCTGCATCCCACAAGATGCTCTCCTTCTTTCACTGGATTCCATTTGTGTGCTGTTTGAAATAATAAGAGTAGCAGTGAAACATACAGGGATTAATTCCTGACGTGGTGACTTTTTTTTTTTGTCTGGTAAATTTATATAGAGTTCTATTTATGTATCATTCTGTAATTGTATTTTATTTTCAGCTTTACTTCTTTCTTGTGACATCCATAGTGTACTCACATTTTCAGAACTGGCAGAAATCGTATGACAAGCTATATATTATTTTAAGGATCCTGGATCATAACCATCACCAAATTGAGCAGGAATCTGAAAATAACAGATGTAGTAATGAATGCAGCAGAATATAAAATGCACTGAAAAGCAAAAATTAAATGCAGATTTATTATAATTTATCTCAACAGGAAAATGGTCAACAACAGTGCTTGGGGAAGTGTTTGCACCAGATCAAGATGACTGGGACAATAAAACATTTCTCATTGAAGGAAAACTGCTCAAGTGAGGATTGTATTTGTGTCAAAATGAGTGATATTTATGCTTCTGTAATTATTTTACTCACCATGTATTTCTCTGTGTTCATGTTTTGCATAAAGCCAAAGTCATTGAGTGTACTAAGGAGTGTACCTTCTGAATGCTCTTTTTCTTTTTTACTTGGGTAGCTAGGTATTAAGAAATTAATGCATTAAATTTTTTTTTCCAAGAGATTGCAGGATCACACCATAATGCTGATTTTTTAGTCAGATGTCATCACTGTTTTATTTAAAAATATACATTCTGTAAGATGCAATTTAAAAATAGAGTTTTTAATACTTGCTCTCAAATGTTAGAGTTGATGGAATACAAATCCCAAATTTAAAAGGGCAGAGTGGAATCATTTCATCTAAAGTGGAAGGGAATTTGGTGATCTCCTTTGATGGCTACATTTACAATTGCATGCGAAAACCATGACTCAGATTAGTGGAGTGTCTTCTGTTAACTGAAATGTTGAATTGGATCCTTAATGCCTACTTATACATTATTTGTTCATATCGTAAAGTTGAGATGGCATATAGCATAACTGTATGCTGTTTGAAATGCAGAAAATGGGTTTGAAAATTATTTTTTTTTTTGTTTCTGCTGTGAATAAGAATTCAAAAGCTTTAGGTAGCCCCAAATTAGACTGACTTTCTGTCCATCAGCAGCCCCTGGACCTATTCCCATATTAAGAGGTTACTGTTCCATAATAGTGGTCATGGAATATTTCCATAATTACTGATTATTGTCCCTGTGAGGTGGCAAATTAAGATGATATCAGAGATTTCATCCAGTCCTTATCATGTTCCAGATGGGTAGATGAGCATCTGTAACGACTTTGTGTAGTTTTATCACTTTTTTAGTACTTATCTCATAGACCTGCCCGTGATGACAACGTTGAGCTCCGTGGTTCAACTACACACTGCTTTTATTCAACTTCGGGAAAGTGTGGGGATTTGGGAGTGGCAGAAACATCTGTGTATAAGCTCTGCAGACAGTAATTACTGAATTAAGATGTTTCTGGTGCTTTGCTGTTTACTAATTTGTGTAAGTTTTGAACCTATAACCTTCATAGTAACATTTAAGGCCTCCTGAATTACGTTAATGAATAAAGTGCTCAATTTTAATTTATTAAGGTTTCTAATTGAAGATTTATGTCTAGGTCTTTCAGATTAAATCAGAAGACTGGTTCTTTGATGATGGTGGATAACACTTCCCAAGGAATATACAACTTGAAAGTTAGAGTTTCTGATGGAGTTTGTCCTGATGTTATATCTACAGTACGAATCCATGTCAAAGAGCTGGAAAATGAAGCCATAAAAAACTCAGCCACTGTGCGTCTTTCAGGTTGGTTTCATTTGCTGGTGATAGTTTATATATATAGCTGCCTCTATAACTGAATAATTATGTGATGTAGGTATCATTATATCAATACTTGATTTATCACGGTAGGGCACTTTCCTGTATGCTTCCATATTGTAAAATAAGAAATAAATTGAGAAATTAACCTATGGACTCTCAGTATTTCATGTTTATCTCTTTTTAAATCCCAAACTCAGATGTCACAGCAGAGGAGTTCATAAGGAGAGACAAACACGGCAAAACAAGACATGGCCAGTTCAAGGAATTACTAGGAAAAATGTTACCTGCTAAGCTTAGTGATATCATTGTCTTCAGTGTGATGAACATAGATGGAAGACAGACAGATGTAAGATTTGCAGTCCGTGATGGCTCGGCATATTACAGACCTGAGAAACTACATGCTGAGATGGCAGCATTTAAAAATGAGGTATATTCTCTAGGGTTATCATGCATCTATGTAATTCACCCAAATACTGAGTTTTTAGGTTATATATCCCAAGCCTCAATAGAAGAATATGCTAGATCTACAGATAAGTATTTTTTCCAGCTTCACTCAGGACAAAAACGCTTGTCAAGCAAGTGCTTAATTCAAGCTTTCTCCCTTACCCTTAGTCTCATACGTACAATTATTATACAGTTGTACTAACTTCTGGTTCAATAAATATAACGACTTTTTAGTCGCAGAAAGATGGTTCTCCGTTCCCTTCATGGTACAGTTACCTGTGTTTCATTGTGTAATCTATCAGACTTTTGAATATGATGTCAGAAGAAATCCTTGGAAGCTAAAGTGGTACTGTAGTACAGAGAATGTCTTGGAAATGACAGCTTTTTGGATGTTCCAGATGCTGATGATTTGGGTAATCACATCAGCTTGTTGTTAGACACTTACAGTAGAGGCTTGATGCCACCCAGATGGAAATTCTACTGTACAAAGAGCTGACACCTTATAGAAGTGCTGGAAGGAATATGCAGGTTAGAAGAACAGTTACAACATTAGTGAGATGGAGACAACCACTTTTGTCATTGTATTTAACTCACCAAAGGACAACTTTAAATACGAAGTGACACCCTCCCCCATGTTTTTTTTAAATAAATAAATAAAATAAAGGGAAAATAGTTTTTGAATGTAAGATGCTTTCCTCCCCTTCCTGGTGTTCCCTATCTGTCCTGCACGCCGTTAAACTTAATTACCCAGACACAGTCTGTCTTGGCTCCACTTTTTTTTTTTTGTAGTCCTCCAGATTTTGGTTTTGCTGCACTCCTGCAGATGCTTCTGAATAGATGCTAAATAGATGCTAAAGCTACTGCTTTGCACAAGGGCAAGATGCCACTGCTTGGCTTGTAATTTGCTCTGGACAAGGCAGCACTTCCTGACATGTAATTTGTGGCTATGGGGGCATTTAGTACATGGTTCATTTTATGGAGGATTTTTCCTGAAGAGAAGATGGTACTTTCCCTTTTGTGAATGTGGCAGGGTCTGCCTGATTCTAGGAACCAAAGAGAAATATCTTAACTTGCCACCTGCCTACACCTTGCTGTATCTTAAATAGTTGTGTGGATTATGGTGAGACTCTGAAGAGTGACCAAGTAGGAAATATCAGAGACTAATAGTATTAGTGAAGCGTAACGACTGCTTCTTTTGCGTATATACTGAATTAACTGCAACAATATTACAGAAAACTGCATAGAATTCAAATATTCTGTCCCATAATATATGGCAGGTGAATTAATCAAAGTGGTAACAAGGGGATTTCTTCACATATTTTAATGAAAAATTATGTTTTTATCAATTATATATCACCTTTCAATATTTAATGAATAGCTCTAGTGAGCAATCACCAACAGTTTACAGAAAACCACTCATAGCTGGGTAGTTTTTGTACATGTGTTTAACTAGAAATACAGAAAATAAGTAATTAGCACTGGAGTTATTAATTGAGTTGCTAAGTAAATAATATGTTTGTATTACTTCCTTGGGATATAGCTTCACAACAACTGTTTTTATTTAGCAGAGAAATAATCCATCCCAATACTGTAAAGGAGCCAAGGTTGTTTATATACAGTATGTTTTTTTATAACAGTATTACATAGCTGCCTAAATGTGCATTATAGACTCTCCACTAATGGTGATGGATGTGGGCAGCAGACATGAAACTGCATTGTCAGGATGCATCATGTCATTATAAGGTATATTTTATGCCTTTGGGGACATATTTTTCAATACATGTGACGATATTTGAGGATATACTCACAATTGATTATAAAGGTCAAAGTTCCTATAGCGGTGAATTGAGATGATTGAACAAGGGCGAAAATAAAGTAGAAGTGCTTTACTATTTGTTTTGATCCTTTCAAAGCTTATTTTATAGATACCTGTTATACATTTTATCGTTTGAAAAAATACATATTAAATGTATAAATAGAGAGAGTCTAAGTCTGATGTAATGTTGTTAGCTTTACATTTGTATACCTCAGGGTATACCACTGTGAGAGCAGTGAGGTCTCTTGTATTCGGGTTTGAGCACTAAATATGCATGATGTTAATGTATTTGAATCACCAAATACAGATCAAATTCTGAAGCTTTATAGGCACCTGTGCAAAATCCCCAAACAAGCAGAGGGAAGGAATCTGTTGTGCTAGGGAACAAATTTCATGGTAAGTTAGTCCACTGCGTAGGCTGCTGGCTAAAGCACGGAAGGTCTGAAATAACGGCAGCCCTGTTGCTGTCCTCAGGCTCTGAACAGCTTGCTTCCCTTCTTCCTGCTTTCTGCTAGTTCTTCTTTGGTCTGTTCTAATCAGAGGTTGCAAATTGTGGAGACCCTGTTACTACATTGCAAGACCTATATATACAGTGAGGCTCTTCTCTTTATTGGGGTATTTGGGCTTTCAGGTGTAACCCCAATTAGCGACAAAAACAATGAACTAGCCAAGATTAATGTGGAATAGGATACCATCCAGTATGCTGACTTGACTGCATTTTGTTTCACACAGTTTGTCATTAAATCTAAGTTCATGGGGCACGAATCAGTAAACTGAATCCCAATTGCTGCAAAATTGTCTTGTCAGGCCACTCTCTGTGGGCGTTATTATTGAATGCAGCTCAGCCCTGCATTTTCCTGTGTCCGTAACCTTACATGCAAGAGAATATCTTGCACATAATATCTGGGTGTAACTCACAAGGAAGAATTTTTATGCTGGCTTGAGCTAAAACATGCCTATTGCTATCAGGGTGCAGAGAAGTGTGATACAGGTGATGCAGCTTGGAAGGTGGAGTATCGCTGCTCTCAGAGCTCTGGTACTTGGGGAAAAAATTTAGTAGGCCAGTATAGATTTAACGTGTTCATAGTCAGTTGTGTCAGTTGAGTAAGTTTTTAGGAAATACTGCTACTGTCATTTTTTTCAAATCTTTCCTGTATTTGTCAAATCATTTTGCTTGCCTGTCTAGTCAGGGATGTTAATAATTGATACTCAAGAAACAAGCATTCCGTTAAGTCTGTGATGGCGTAGATTTTTCAGAAATTAAGGAGTAAGTAAAAGTATCCATTAAGACAAGACTGGTGATGTGTTAAACTCTATTTTCTTTTAGATCCAGTCAGCTTTACAATTCAACATTTCACAGATTGATGTAGATGAATGTAGGACTGCAAATTGTAGTGAGGGCACGGGCTGTACAAACTACTTCATCATGAGTGACATCCCAACAGTGATGGATACTGGAAGCGTGTCATTTGTCTCCGTAACAAGCAATGTCAATGCTGTCTGCACCTGTGCAGCTAGGGACCGAGTTCATCAGTCTTGTTCTTCCTACCCTCAAAGCCCTTGTCTCAATGGTGGGGTGTGTATTGACACTTTGAATGGTTACAGGTGAGGAAACTTGTATTGCAGATTCTCTTCCTTTTTTTTTCCTTCTATTTTTAAAGTAATGAATGGAGCTTATAAGGTACAGGTCTTAAAAAATCATAAATGTAATTATGACTGAAGGAGAAACAAAAAAAACCCATGAGTGCATTGAAGTGTAAACCTAATGACAACAGGATCTTCACTAACAGTCCAGTGACAGTGCTGTAGTGCTGACAGTGGTGGAAGTAGTGTGTGAGTGAGAAAGAAAACCCTGGAGAAAAAACAGTGTTTAATTAACGTGTCATTTTTGAAGAACACCTAATTCAGTATGAAGGAATGGGAAGTGTGCTTGCTGGATTTCTGGTTTTTTGGTGGGTTTTTTTTTGATTGTTTGCTTGCCCCAGCTCAGAAGAGTCATAATAAAGGTAACTATCAGTGATAGTGGCAGGGATATAGGGGGAGTGAAATGTAATTTAAACAATGGGTAATCAGCAGTTTAAAAAACATTAGATAAGAAACTTGCTTTATTATAGCATCACCTGGCACGTGCCAGTATTCCTTTCATGAAATTATACTGGATTATTCTAGCTAGGAATTAACCTCCCTGAGTTTTCTCTGTAATAGATTGGACAATTGATGTTTGGTGTTCTGTTATTTATTTAGGGAAAAAATTCTTTGTTCTCAAAAATATGGCCTCCAAAATACTTCCTTTTGATGGAGATAGTATAGTGGATAAATATCTTTGTACTCTTACTTTAATAATTGCCAGGGACCCCTGAGATTCTGCTACAATCTTTATTGTTTCACTGCTGGTTTTTTACTGTAGTTTAAGTGGTACATCTGTTGCATGTAAAGCCAAAAAAAAGTTGAACATTGGGGAATTTTGACTATTTTTTTTGTGTTTGTGCTCTTTCAGATGTCTTTGTCCTGCTTCATTTCATGGACCAGACTGCCAGCAGACTAAGCACAGTTTCCATGGTAATGGTTATGCATGGTTTCGTCCCATCAGGCCTTGTTTCGAAAGCTTGCTCTCTCTCGAGTTTATTACTGCGGTTCCTGATGGACTTCTACTGTATAGTGGTCCTTTATCAAATCCAGAACCTGGGAGTACAGAAAACTTCATTGCAATAGGTACTTCTGCAGAAGTGTTTGAAAAAATTAAATGTCTTTTGGGAATGGGTTGCTTGCGAACAGTGTAGTAAAGAGTATAAATTCTGTCTTTCCCTCTTATGACCTGATTTATTTTCTGGTTTGAGAATATTTTGAAACGTTTCCTAATAGGTCGTTCTTCTTTAATGTCTATTTTTGTAGCCTGCACCTATGACTTTAGGTCCATCACAGAGTTGTAGAAATCAAGGGGAATGCAAAATAAACAGATTTATATGTATATATAAATAAATACCTTTCTAGGAAAACTGTAGTGCTATAAAGGAATTTATGTACTTTGAAGATAACTATTACATGATTAACGCAGTCTTAGTCGCTTGTCATTCTTATCCAGTTTGGTGAGAAAAGAAATCCACTTAAGCTGCTTTCAGTCTTGGAGCATTTTTGCACTTTTTTTAAGCAGCAATGATTTGATGGATGAATCCAGCCCCAGTGTGCCACTGTAGGAAAATTTATACACAATTAGAACTCATTTCTTTATGTTGACACATATTTATAAGATTACTACTGCTTATTTTTTGTGAATTAATACACAAGATGCACAGTATGGTTGGCATTTTATATTTTCCTAATTAGTTGAAAGGTAATGTTGTTAGCTGTTTTTAATCATTTACCTCATTAAATCAGTACAATCATTAACTGCTAACATATCCAAAATGGAAAGATTCTCACAGCTGAATTTAATTTCTTGTTCATGTTGTATTAGAACTCTCCGGTGGTATTCCTGTGCTGAAGATGAGCCATGGCTTGGGTTTTGTGACGCTGCAGTTTCCAAGTCACCTGAATGTAGCAGACAAAAAATGGCATCAACTAGAAGTCAGAACCAATGGTCAGGTCAGATTCGATTTTTTTCCACATCAAGATATTTGTATTTCCAATAGCATTTCCCTGTGCAGAAACAGGGTGGTAGAAAAACCAGACTGGTTAATTACATGTATTATTACAACTGTGTTTGTAGATTTGATGAATAATGCAAATTTTGGAAAGACAGCGTTGTCAATTCCAAATATACCTATGTTGTAATCCTTGTTCTGGGATCAGAGGAATCTTTTTTTCTCCTGTTTTTTAAGTTCTGTGGCACATATGGAATGTGCATAAAGGCTTAGCTGTAATTTGTGCATTCAGTGTACACATTTGGACACTGAAATCAATTGCCTATGCACAAAAAGCAGATGAAAAATTACTTGCAAATGCAGTTACAGGTTTTGCAAAAGTGGTTAAACTACTGAAAAGCATAAATTAAATGCAGAATTTAGTGCCTTCTTTTGTTAAATGGTTCCATTTTGGCTTTACTGGTTATTTTAAGTTGGAAAACAGAATAGGAAACAACCCAGCCCTTTTCACTTGATGGTATGCAAATGAAAAAGGTGGAAATTCGATAACTTGTTTATTGAATTTTACAGAAATTCTTAATTCATTAATCCCATGTTTTGGTGTAGGATGTTCGATTCACTTTGGATCACTGCAGTGCAGCTGTTGTTTCGGAGATAGAAGGAGTAGGTAAATGGCTGTCCACTGAAGATCGTACAAATTGTGAAGTCGTTGGGTCTGTGCCACGAAGAGCAAGGTACATTTCTGAGATTCACTGAAAGACAGTGTATTTTAAGGCCTTTGAACATTTTGGCTATCGAATGGAAGCCAAGTTATTAATGACTAGGGGCATAAAACCATTTGCTTTTCTCTAGGGCCTTCTGGGCTAAGTCTGGACCTTAAAGCACTAAAACCATTTTGAGGAACCAGTCTTCCTTCGAGTAGTGGTGCAGTACTAAATGAGAACCCTAGAATGTGGTGTGGCTAATACTGGACCTTCTGTGGGTTCTGTGTACCATCCCTTACCCACAGGATTTCTCTCACTATCTTTATCAAGTCACTGTAAGCCTGTTCTTGAAAACCTCATGAAATTAGGCCAGTCTTCCTGTCCGACTGGCGTATGTCTGAGGGCTCCTACTGACAAGCTTTGGTGAACGTTAAGACACACTGACACATGGGATTCTCCAGTTGATCCGCCTTGATCGCGGAGTCAGAGGAAGTGCACGTGTATCCATCCCTCAGCTGATAACTTCACAGCTGGGTGTACTTGGATGAACTGCTGATTAAAGCAGGCTGAGGCTGGTGTGTCGCCTTGTGGGCTGTCTCCTGATGCGGCATACAATCCACCTGTGTGTCTTCTCCAGCAAAGTAATACAGCTGAGGTGCGATAATGACTCTGGTGGTTTAAATTGCTTGTACTGTTGGGTCAGCCCTTCGCCCTTAAAACTGAAAAGGTTGGAAAATCTTATTAAAAAAGCAGTTATTACTTTCAAAGCAGAAGGATGTGTTCAGCTGCGTTCTGCAAGGGTTTGGATTCAATATAATTCCATCCTTTGAGCTGATGTTTATTGCCCTTGGTGATGACACCAGGCTGGGAGAAATGACCGGTATGTTGGAGGGCATGACTTGGAATTAAAAATGAACTCAGCAAACTGAAAATAAAACCTGAAAATACACTGTGCTTTTTCCACTATGACAAAGGGCCAAGTATTGCATGTAAGCAGAAATAACCAGCCTCACAAAGGGAAAGAAGGTAGCAGCTGCTCAGTGTCTGTAAAAGGTACGAGTAGTGCAGCAATGCCACATTAACGTGAAAAAGATGAGTACCACACAGTAATACCTCAACATGTGGGCCTCTCTAAGACATGGAAAATAACCTTTCCACTCTGGTTAGCGCTGTTGGGCCTCAGCTGGAGTTCTGGGGTCCAGTTCATGCACCACGGTGTGGGATAGATGTGTACCAATGGGGTATAGTCCAGAGAAGAGCAGTGATTGTAATCAGCTTGCTTGGAGGATAAGACCTATCAAGAATGAAGGAATTGAGGTCACTTAACTGAAAGAAGGGAAAACTGAGGAGAGGGATGAAAATTCTCAGTGTATATAAAAGCATGCTGCAAAGAGGATTTAGAAAATCTGTTTTATACAGGGCCTTAAGTTACAATGAGGAGTATTCAGGTTTTATTTTAGGGAAACCTTTGTACTAATAAAGATACTTGAACTGTGGAACAGATGGTCTCAGCAAGTGTGCTGGGGAGCACTGGGATTAAGCCTTGTCAGCAGATGCATGGAGCCCTCCTGGTTGTGAAGGGAGCACACAAAAAAGAGAAAAATATAAGAATAAATGAAAACAAAAAATGGAGTTGATAACTCAGGGAAAAAGAAACCGTGTGAGGACTAAAAGAATGTGGAATTCTTTGGCTCGTAGAGGTGGCTGGGAGATGTTGCAGAGCCTGGATGCGTGTACTGTACCTCTTAGACCACATTGACCCAACTTTCAGGTTTCTGACCTTTTATCATACACAAAACAGTCTTTGTTGTAGTATTCTTAGAGTATAGGATGAATGTGCACACAGAGAAGTACTTAAAGGAGAATATGGTGTCTGGAGTATCACAGCTGTTCCTGACTTGAACACAAACATACCTGAATTATAAGTGTCCCACAGTTAAACTCCTATAGACTTCACTGTCATGTTTAAAAAATTAATCACTCCTTATTTTAAATGGCTGGGTTCTGCTCTCTGACTGACTGTATTTAAGCGAAAGAAGATGATAAAACAGTTACATTCTTTGTTACTTATAAAGCCTCTGTTATTTGGAAATGCAGTTTAGATGTTTATCTGCCTTATATAATGCCTATGTTTGAAGGTAAATTCACATCTGGTTTTATTATTCATATGATTTCTAAAGGTATTTGAATGTGAACCATGTTCTCCAACTGGGTGGCGTGAAAGAATCGTTACCATATTCCTACCCGCAATTGCTGCACAAACACTTTTCGGGTTGTTTACGCAATTTCATCTTGGATACTCAGGTAAGGGAATTTAAGCATTTTGCTTTAGCAAAGGAGTAAACTTCTTTATTAAATTTTTGGCAGTTTTGTATTATCCCTGAGACTTTTACTTCCATTCGTCTATTCGATGCCCATATATCAGTGTAAAATACAAGAAAATGCTGGATTTTGAGGCCATAATTAGAACAACTACCTTGAAAAGTAGTTTCTCAATTACAAGCAGATGTATTTATGAGCCAGAAACTGTGCCTTTGTTTATCCCCTACTCCATGCAGCTGTCTTCCAAGCTTCTTTGCGCATTCAGAGAACTTCTGAATGGCAATTGTATAACGGTATATTTATGCCAGCTGTCTGCTTTGTTGGGGAGTATTAGGGGTTTTTTGTTTTCGTAGTCGGTTGAGTTTATTCAAAGGCAAAATATGGTCTTGAGAAAATAAGTTGAAATCTGAATGTCAAAAAGCAAACTTAACATCTTAAGCAATGCAGATGAAGAACAGACTGCTCTGTGGTATAGCTATTCGTGTTTTAAAATGAAGTGTAAGTGTTTCTTAAATAATGTTTCGGTGTCATACAATTTTCTCTTGAAGGTATATGACCTTCAGTCTCCTGCAGAGTCCCTGAATAGCCTCCCTGGCTGCACACTTACGGATGGGAGCTGTGAGACCTTGGGGTCGTCGTCTTGTGGTGTTCATGGGAGGTGTCTTGGAGACTGGGGTTCATTCGCGTGTCGTTGTTTGCCGGGTTACTATGGCTATCGATGTGATAAAGGTGAAGTCTCTTTTTCTGTTACATTATTGATAGGCTGGTAAATTTTACAGTACAGAAAAATTAAAATGTTTGCAGGTAATGATTGCTGCGGTGGTTTGTGATGTTTACATTGTGTAAAACCATGTTTCAGTATAGTAACTTGCAATTTTTAACAGTTTATTTTCTAATTCCCTTTGAGAAATTACTTTCGCTGTATTAGATCATTTCTTTAGTCCTGAGGGTGTTTGTGTAGTAACTGTGTAATGGAGACTGCATGACAAAAGAATTGTGAAAAAAATAATGTGTTTTCATCAAAGGTTTTGAATTTGCATTAGTTTGCACTTTCAGAAATATCCAATAACCTAAAACTTAAACGTGAGTGTGCCAGTACCACTTGCTGTGCAGAATTAGAACTACACAAGTAGAATTAGAAATTACTGCTCTGTCGGTGTCTGGAAGACACTCCATTGGTTTAAGAGTCTGTGCTTTCGGTATAGTGGGATCTTTCGCCCTCATGGAGCCAAAGTTTGCAGCAAAAAGACAACTATAAAACAGCAGGCTGTGAAAATGTGTCGTAGCACTTAATACTTTGTCTGCAGTCTCTTCTTTTGTCTTGGTCAGAGCTTCTGCTTTCCTGCCGTCATCCTGTGTGAGCATTGTTAAGGAGGAACATCAGCAGGATCAAGTCAGGAGGGAGATCACCTCTTTACAGGGGAGGATTAAGTGGGAAAGTGACTGGGGAAGTTGTGGAAATAGTTAAAGGGGCATGTCCCAAAAGACAAGTTGGTCTCATGGATCCGTGCTGTGCATTACAATTTTTTCTTTTACTTTCAACTCTTATTATTAAAATAATGCAAACAACAGTATTTCCTTCTCCTCACAAAATGCCGTAAGGGTCTCTGTTCTGTCTTTCTAGCTGCCAAAGAATACACATTTGGGCCAGGAAGTTACATTCGCTATCAGCTTCCCATCAGCGTGCCCGCCCGTAGGACGCTGTTTGAAGCCATGATTAGGACACGGCAGCCTGACAGTGTCATCACAAGCATGTTGTCTCGAAATAAGGATGAACACATCACCCTACAGGTGAGCAAGGCATCCCAGACAGTGATAACATAAAGTTAAATCAATGCCAGTGAATAGTTACCCCAGAGAAGTGTTAGCTTAAGTAAGAGCTGGAAACGGAACCAAAAACCTTATGCTAAGCACAAAAACTTTGGAATTCATTTTATGAGCACTTACAGATCTGATCGTTCACTGTTGACTACACAGCCATGGCGTATCCCATTTGATTTCATAGGAATTTATTGCCAGTTACAGTGAAGTATATATAGTTTGCTATACAGAATGGGTTAAATGGTGTGTCTACCCTGGTGTCCTATTTGGCTGTAGTCATGAGTGGCCGATCCTGCATAGTGCAGACTCTGGCAAGAAAGCTGCCTGTAGCAGTTAATGGTGTTGGACTCAAAATGAGAACCTTTGCGTTTTATACGTACCACCAAATGTCACCTCTTGTCATGTAACCATGTTACCTCTTCAGTTAAGCTGGTTTGAGCTGTTAGTGCAGAGGTGATAAACCAGATTCTCAGCCATATGAAGAGCCCTATAAATTTGTCCAAGAGACACGCAGGGTACAGTTACTCCAAGTGAATGACATGCTACACCACTACCAGTATTTAGATTGTCTAGTTCAGTAGCACCTGAATTATCTTTACATTACACTGTATGTGCAGTGTAAACATAACCTACATTTAAACAAATGCTTTACGATTGAAGTTACAGGTCAATACAAAACATTCGGTGATGACTTCTGTTTTCTTTCTTACTACTTTGTTAATTATCCACAAGGTTGTTCAGGGATTCTTAGTGGTCTCATATAATCTGGGTGATGGAGACTATTCTGTAAGCCTTCCCTCCTACCACATTGATAATGGTGAATGGCATCATATCACACTGGAGAGAAATGAAAATGAATTTACTCTTCGCCTTTATGAAGGAGGTGGGAAGAGAGAAATTCTGAAAGCAGCAGGAACGTACAAAGAGATTGTGATTGACCCTAGCAGCTTGGTCCTTGGAAACACCTACCCATTCATTCAGAACAAGAGTTTTCAAGGTGAGGAATTTTTGATCTCACTGTTCATAATATGGACCTGTAAAAGTTAAGGTTTATTGGTACTACATGGGCATATTGCAAGAAGCTTGCTTTATGTAGAGCCCAACCAAAACGGACAGATGCTTGCATGACACTTTGCAAAAGGGACAGGAAAACTGTTCTGACTAGGAAAAAGGTACAGCAGGGAACTAAGAGCAAATACTGTTAGCTGCTGGACTTGCAACAAAGGTGGTGACCTCTTCACGTGACTGTATGTGTAGTATTTGTAACTGGAGATCCACAAGCTTCTCCCAGCTGGGCTGTGGAGGGCTCACTGCATTAGATACACGGTTCATTGCATGGTTCTATCCAGCCCGCTCAGCTGCTGTCCTTCCCTACCAAATACAACTGTCCCTATACTGAAAGGAATATTTCCATTTTATATGTGCCTAACAGAACAAACTCTGGTTTATTACCTTTATGCATGACCTTTGTGTTGGTGCATTTTATAGTCACTCAGATGAAGCGTTAACTAAAATTAGAAATGGTTTATGGAATTAGAGATAACAATTTCAATTTTCAGCAATGGAATGGACACAGTCATGATGTCTGTTAAAAAAATGTCAGTTTTCAGCCTGGAAATTGAATAGTTATGTTTCTCTATATTTCTTCTTTATCTAAGGTTAAGATACCTGTAACAGCTTTTTTTTACTCTGTCCTCAGTTGGCAGCTCATCCTTCACCTAAAATCATAGTGTAAATAATGCACAGTTATGCAGCAGATCTTTTATATTGACAAGGAAGACACACACCCATTACTTGGTTAAATGCACCTGATGTCTGTCTGTCACCTCTCCCCCACGCCTTTCACTTCTTTAACCAGATACTAGTAAATCCATTTGAAACAAGGTGGTAATGTTTTCACCTGGTAAAAGTATTTCAGTGAATAACACAAAAGTGCGAGGAGAAAATGTCTAAAATATATACGCATTAAATGGAATAACAACATACGACACAAGTGTATCATAAATTACTTAGAAAAAGATTGTTTTCTATTGTTTCACTAGAAGTATTCCAATGATTAAAGTTTACACTGAGAACTAGAGACCATATTCTGAAATTTTATTTATTGGAGTAATAGTATTTGTTTTTAAGCAAATGAAGGAGTCAAATGGTAACATGAAAGTCATTTTAATTAGGACAACTAATGTTGCTGTTAAGCAGCTGAAACTTTAAGGGCTTTGAATTTATAAAATGTACTTTATTCATCAAGGTATATGCTTTTATGCTGAGGCATCTTGTGCATATGAAATCAATACATTTGTACATCTTCAATACAAAATTCCCATCAGTGACCCAAGGCTGTTTCACCATTATTTGTGGTTTGCTCTCCTGTAAAGTTAAGCTGTAAATTACAATTAAAAATCAACCTAACACAGTTTATACAGGTACACATTGAAGAATGTAACAAGTTGTCCCCATATAACACGTTTTCCACAATATTTGTACTTTTCTGTTGAACACATAGTGAGGGGGTACATATTCTACTGTCTTGAGCACAAGCACATAGAGGCCTGCAGCAGCACTTGGTTCTTGTGGAAAAACACTGGGACTCTTGATCAAAACTTTTAACAAATTCAGTCAAAAAATGGAGAGCAATGCTTTGAAAGGTCAGGTAGGTTCAGTCCTGGATTTGAACTTTGGTGGCCTGGGTCCTTTGTTAAAACATAAACTGCCAAATCTTACAGCTGCTTCAAATCATTCTTGCTGAATGGCTTTTATAACAGTCTCTTTGTGCCTTGCCTCAGGATGTATGAAGGATGTCAGATTTAATAACTACAGAATCCCTCTGGACGCTCACGTGAAGGAGCTGGTGTCAGTATTAAGTGCCCAAGGCGTCAAAGAAGGCTGTTCTTCAGAGGCTTGTAGGAATAACCCTTGTAACCAGGAATTTATTTGTGTTGATTTGTGGATGATGCATGAATGCAGGTAATTAGTGGAAATAAAAGCATAAAACCCTCCAGACTGAGGTGGGAAAGGGTAGATGCTGAAGAAGGGTGCAACTTGAAGGGTGCCACTGGCAGTCTTAGCAAATCAGTTGAACCACAGTGAAACACTAAGCAAGGTGCCTTGCAATAGGCACCAGGTTACTGAGAACACTGCCCTTTTAGGTACTACCCTTAGCGGATGTAAATCAGTGTACCTCTGTGGATCCTGTAACAATTTCGGCTGTGTGTCTTAATTGAAAATGGTTAAAGGATAGCAGCAAATCCAGAATGTTTGTAAAACCTGAGAACCAGGAAAAAGGGGTATGTGTGCTGGAGCGGAGTAGAAAACTGGTGTGGCTAGGCTAGCTGTCCTGCGAAGCTGGTGCTGTGCAATGGAGATGTGCTTTCTTTTGGTAGTGTCTGACTTCTTACTGTCTTAGGCTGTGGCCTCTGTCCCCTTCCAGGCTACCTGAACTGCATTAGAATCACTGCATCCTTGAGCTCATCTCAGTGTTCTTGTGTGTGGCTGGGGTTAGGACAACAGTAATTTGAGTTAGTTGTGCTGTGAAGCACTTTAAGCATTATGGACTGCCACTGTCTACACAAATGGAGTTTAATAGAGATGTATTTTCTTCTGGAAATTCACCGTTACGGAAACACAAGGAACATAGCATAGCTTGTCCTTCCTGGACAGAGCTGAAGGCCCTAATCCAGCTATTTTTCACATGGGTCATCTCACAGAAGCCAGTGGAACTACCCGAGTTCTGAAAGCCCCAGACATAAGGGTTTAAAGTTGTGGAGTTCATTGTTGTATGACTGCTTTGGAAAGGACTGCAATCCTGGAATTATTCTAAGTAACTTACTTCTAGTAGCTACTTCAGGAACTGCATATAGAGTGTCATCAAAGACCATTTTAAGATCTTACATGCTGTCTTTCATGCCTACTTTTCTCAAAGTTTAATGGTTTCATTTCACATTTGTCCTTTCAGTTGCCCTCCTGGACACATGATCATGGAGAATGCCACTGGCAGACAGTGTGTCTACACTGCGTGTGCTGAGAGGCCCTGTAACTATGGTACCTGCATCTCGCTGTCACCAACCAAGTTCCAGTGTCACTGCCCTGATGGCTATACTGGACCTAACTGTGAAATCACACTGGCGATCTTCCACAAGGATACAGGCCTGAGCTTTAGTTCCGTGTTTGCCATCTGCATTTGCTTTTTGGCGCTGTTAGGTAGTTATGGCAACTACATCTTGTATTACCTTTGGTGAACTCATTTATACATGTTGTCCTGAATAGCTGTCATCTCATCCTCCTGCTGAAAAACTCAGTTTCTTAATGGAGACTTGACTCTGCCTTCATTTCTTTGCCATGGTCTCAGCTCCATCGGTAACCTGTTTTTCATCCCCATGTGCATGTATTGCTACATGATTCAACGTTTGTGTAGCTATGGAAAGTCTTTGCAGTTTTATTTTCTGCCCATTTTCACTTCATTGCTAAGGAACTGTTCAGATGCATAATTGGAAGGGAATGCCATTGAACAGCAAGAGTGGAAATTGCTACCAGATAAGCATTGTTTAAAATACTACTGAGCATGAAGCAGATTTTTTTTTTTAGTCTAGGAGAAATACACTGTCTGATAGAAATACACTTGGTCAGACGGGAGCAGTCTCTTGCATCTTCACAGTTGTGTCAGAGCTCCCAACAGCTGCTTTTGTCTTCCTCAACCATTTTCAGGCTTAGGCATTGGATCTCAAAAAGAAGAGGAAAGACAAAGAAGGATCTCACTAGGGAGGAAGGATCACATCTTTGAGTCCTTCTTCTTTGTTCAGATTTCATGAAAGTTCACCTGAGCAAGGACATAGGATTTTTCTTGTGGCTTGTACAGTATGAAGTTTTATTCAGAAGTAGTAAGAGTATGAAAATGTGTTGTGGACTATTTTGAATCCCTCCTTGTAGCTACCTGAAATACCATCGTTCTCCCCAGCTCTGCTAGATACTATGTTTGCCATGCAAATACGAACAGCAAATAGCATGGGAAGCTACCTGGTTTCACAGCTTTTGGAATCCCAGTTAGCTGAGGTTGATAATAGTTCGTTATGTTACAGGAGGGTGATTTTTGCTGGGTCAGAGCAGTTTTATTGTCAGTTGACTTTGTGTTGCTGCCTGTGCTTGACTGAAAAAACAATCTTTTACCTAATAACCCTGCTAATCTTTCCGTTCTAAATTATGAGTAAGAAACAGTTGCTATTAACCAAGTGGTGTGCATTGTTGTGAAAATTTGAGTAGATGTGGTTAACAGTGGTATTATCACACAACTGTGACTTGTTAGGAGAATTTTAAATAAAATCGCTTGTTCTCAAGATTTCAGATGTCCTTTCTCATACACAGCTCCTAGAAAGTGTCAGTGCTCTGAAAAGTGATCAATTCATGCAGCTTTAATTATAGATGTATAAGATTCCAATTGATTAGAAAAGCTGCTTTTCTGATTACATCCTTTAAATTCAAGTGTGGGACCGTTTCGCAAGTAAATCAATACCAGGGCAGCTGGTGTCACAGGCACCTTCCCTGCTCCCTGCCAGGAGGGGACTTGAGCTCGTTTTGTTCAGTTACAGACACAGCAATACCTTGGAGCTTGCAGCTGCCCTGACGCTGACACCACGGACCAAAGAACCAATAACCTCCACAGAATGCTTCTAATGACAGCACTGTTTAATGACAGCTCAGGATCATAAGAAAATCAGGCAGGAGCTTGCACTGTTGGTGTCTGCGTGGAAGAAATGCTATCTTCACTGGGGGTGTTCTGGTTTACACTCTTGTCACGCTCTTGGAACATGGGCTGTATTCATTTTAAGTATTGACTTTCTACTAGCGGCCACAGTGAAAGATTAGAAGAGTTGTAGAACATCAAAAGACTTCTTGAGTATCTCGAAATCATCTCAGCTAAAAAAATGACTGTCAAAAAGTTACCACATGTGTGAAAATCTGTGGGACGCGTTCTGTTAATTGGGATGGGGCAGGGAGGAAGAGGTAAATACACATCTCAAATGCATTGGTTCAGCTTGAAGGTTGTAGCTACACAGCACAGTGCAGGGTGTAGACCTCCATGTAGACCAGTTTCAGTCCCAAGGTCATATCTATATGCTGCCTACAGAACTGCAGTCTGCCATGTAGATACTCTGTAAGAGATTCTGCTCTCTTTAATTCACTGCACTCTTAGTTTATGCTTGTAGCCAATGGTTTGAGGTCTTACTGTGAGCTGTTGTCAATTTCTCTAGAGTTGGTAACACAGTGGTACACAAGTTGCTATTTACATAATGTTCAGTATCTGATGGTGAAGTTTTACAAGTGTCAGTGTGTAAAATGTACCTAGGCATGTAAGAAAAATGTTTTAATTCATGGATGCTAAGGCAAAGTGTGCCTGCTTAGGGTTTTACTTCCTAGTAAAATGTATAAAAGTAATTTCCTCTTCAGTCTCCTGTCGTCTTGTGCTTCGTTTCTATGTCATTGCCGTACTGTCAACACGTTATTTATGTGCTGTATACACTCTCTTACAAAATTTTACAAAATTCAACTCGATACAGTCAGGTGCCTGAACACCACTTGGGTCATGCAGTTCTTGTACTTTAAAGGGTATTTTAAAATGCTCTTTAAAGGCCTTTTCTTCTGTCTTTGATGCTCACTTGTAACTACACTGAAGAGTGCAAAAATCAAACATTTGCTGAGAAACGCAGAACTACAGCCTTGCTGGCTCCGGCTGCGAGCCAGGGCTGCAGCGCTTGTGTACAACAGCTGCTGCCTAAGCCAGCCTGCAGCACTCCTGGATGTAAACGTTGTATTTTTTTCTGACCGATGTTCTGTTTTGCCCCTGTGTGTTTACACAGCTCTGTTCAGCGCTGTATTCTTGTGGGCTCGCTGGAAGACTCGCAGAGGTCTGAACGGAGGAGTTCACCAGGTATCTGCGCATCGTGAGGATTTGGAGGACGTCAGAGAAAATATCCTCAACTACAATGAAGAAGGAGGTGGGGAACAAGATGAAGTAAGGATTGTTGTGTCGTGTTACGCTTAAGGGGGGGCTGCTGGCTCACCGTGCTGATGAAAATGTATTTTATGCTTTTCCATTATAGCTGAGGCCTTTAGTCTTTGTTCTGCCGATTCATTACTGCAGTTGGTAGATGAATTATTTGCAAGGTTATGTACACAAGGGGGTGTGCTTCTGAAGTAGAGATAACTGCTAATCGATTTTTAATTTGTCTTAAAGCAAATGATCCTGTGTGCCTATTTTGAAGTGCTGGTAGGGTGAGTTTAGCAGTAAAGACCTAGTAGCTGATGTGTTTGGTTTCATGGCTCAGGAGATGGCGAGGTTCTCAGTGGAAATTACTGCTGTAGCACCGAGGGCTTGAAAGAACCTGATGTGACCTGTTCTTTAGGGGCAGTCTCTTTCTGGAGACTGTTCATAACAGCAGGTATTCCGACTCGACTTGCTAAGAAAGCAAGGCCCTGTGTTTGTTCCTCTTAAGCCCCAAAGCACGTGGTGGTTGTGGAATAACTTTTCTGCATTGCTGTTTTGGGGAGAAATACACTGGTGAACACAAACTGTGTTCATACTTCCAGTAGACCAGATTATACTCAGAACATACAATGTCAACATTTCTGCTAGCTGTTTTAAGGATTTCTACATGTCAGTGTAAGATGGAACTTTGAAACAAAACTGCAGATGCTCTAGAGGGGTAATTTAAATAGACTGTTTGCTGACCCACAGATGTTTGCCATGTTTAAAAAAGGTAAGGAACTGCGTTGCCACCTTTGGAACTGGCCATTTCACAGATTCAGAAGGTGCTGTGACTCTGTAGAGGTAATACTAAGCAGGGCACTGCTGTGATGGGGCACAAGAAGATAGTGATCTAAAAAAAATATGTTAAATGTGACCTGTCCCAAATATCCTCAAGAATTTTTAGTTACAGTGATTTACATGGCCACCTGAGAAAATACTCTTTCTTGCAGAGTATTCTTAATTTCTTGATGAATTAGTGTGACCATAATAAATAGAGGGACATTTTCCATGTGATAATATAGACAGCTATATGCATAAATCCTGTTTTCCTTAACCAAATTAACTTCCTCTGCCATACTTGGCAATTTTACACCCAGAAATTTTATAGATTGAGGAAATCCACAGTTACTGTATGACATGTTTAATTACTTTGGGAGAGTTCTTAAAATACACTCCTTATTTTAAGCAGTGGAATCAAATTAGCAACTTCTGGTGATCTTCATCTGAGGCAATTACTCTGTCTTGAAGAAATGCTGCTTGGAGTGGAGCCTCTGTGGGTTCTGTATACCGTTCCTTAGTTATTCAAATTTTACAGTTGCTGGGATTGCAGCTAAAACTTCGCAGTATCTTTTTGAGTACCTAATTATTTGTCTAGATTAAAAAAAAAAAAATAATGAACAAAGTACCCAGAATTACAGTACCTTAATTGTATTTTCATGTTACCTTAACAAAAGGATCATGCAGGCGCTTGGACAAGGAAATTTTGTCTTTGTAATGTTAGCGGAGGGTATGATTATGGGTACAAGAGGCTGTCTTACTAAGGAGTTTCCGCACATGAAATAAATAAAACTGTATCCCTCAGAGAAATTAGGAACCCATAAGAATTTAGCAGATCAATGCGCTACTGAGTATATACTTAACGCTGCTAAACACCGAATGTTGTTAAAAGCCAGCTTTGAAGCTAGAGGCAAGGATGGACTTGGCCTTGTAGGCTGCCAGCTAAGAATGGTATAGAATCAGAAGTCTGTCATTTTAAGGGGCAACTAATAGCAGTAAAGGATAATTGTAACATCACCCAGTTCACTGAAGGGAGGATCACGAACCTGTATTTGGACAAACTCCTATTTAAATGTTGTACGATGAAAAGTTGCCGTGGTTTGCGGATCATGCTGGTAGCCATGCTGTTGTAAAATGCTCATAGTGGGATGGATGTACCCTGCGCTTAGTTAGAACGTGCCTAAGGTAGGCAGCTGCCCTGTAGGTCTCACATCGTTCCTCTCTAACGGTATTTCCATTCTCCCAGAGTCTGACTAAGCAGCTGCTCTGTGGTACAGTCCTGTCCCGCACTCTCGTCTTGCCACCTACGTGGCTTCCTGATTGCAGGGAGGTTTCTTTTTGAAGCAGTTTTCTGCCTCCCCATTGAAATTCAGCAACACTCACCAAGATTACTTAGGATGATCTCTCATAGAACAGTTATGTGCAATTCAGCATGCAAGAGAATAAATGCAATCTTTTAGAAAGTGCTGACTTGGCAGCTCTGTCGTTGACGGCCGCTGTTAGAGGAATAGCCTGAGCGGTACCAGTGAGCGCTGGTTTGCTGTCGTGGGCTGTCTCACACAGCCTCTGTGGCCTGTCAGTCAGTGCAGAGGCACAACCTTGCGATGGCAGGAAGGTGAAGGCTGCGGTGGGACACCACTTCTTTCAGCTGCCATAAAGGTTCTGATCAGTTAATGCAATTAACACGTATGCTGTCGTAGCTTTAGTGACAGAAGCTGTGCTTCAGGAGCTGTGGCACAGTGATCAGACAGCATGAACTGCTGCTGCACCACGAGGGAATATGTTCTTTTTTTTGTTTTGATTTTTTTTTTTTTTTTGTAATAGGTAGTCACGTGGCTTTTACAGCCATGCCACTTCCATACAACAGAACTAGCTATTAATCCACAGGCTGATAAAATTTTAACAGAATTCACAGCAGATGTTTGAACTACTAATGCAGAGAGTTCTCTTTTAACAAGCTATCTGTGAATATCCTTTCTCCCTGTTGTTGCCAGACTCGGTAGCAGTGTTTAACGATGATAAAATATTCAGATCTGAATTTCAGAACAAAAATTGGGGCATTTCTGTCATTTTTATTTAACTTCTAATACGAAATTAGACTTGATTTTGAACCTAACTGTAGTAGTGCAGTGTTCCTCATGCATTCATGTCTACAAATACTTCCAAGGGTGAGTGCCATGAGGACGGGGCCAGGCTTCTTTCAGTGGCGCCCGGCGACAGGACAAGGCGCAATGGGCACAAACTGCAACACAAGAAGCTTCGTATGAATGCGAGGGAGAACCTCCTCACCTTGAGGGCACACAGCCCTGGCACAGGCTGCCCAGGGAGGCTGTGAAGTCTCCATCTCTGGAGACGTTCCAAACCCACCTGGATCCAACTGCACAGCCCGCTCCGGGAGAACCTGCTTTAGCGGGGGGTGGGCTAGTGGAGCTCCAGAGGTCCCTTCCCACCCCGGCCACACCGTGATTCTTAGCTGCTCAGCGGGGTTTGACTTTCTTAGGCACACTGTAGGTGGCAGAGTTGGTTGAACAAGCCAACCCGTCACGTGTTCACACCAAATGGACTGCCTCCGGATGTACCTTCTTTATTCCCACTAGAACGTGAAATTTTGGGACCTACAGGGACCATTAATTTAACGTGAATGCTTTCTCACACCAGGACGCATACAACATGGCAGAACTGCAGGTGCCTATTCAAACCAGCCCAGCCTATTCGCTCTACAAGAAGAAAAAGAAACCACCAAAATGCAGCCGTGACTTTGGTGACGCGCCCCCAGGCACGCAGGAGCAGCCCGGACCACCAGCGCCTGCAGAAGCCTCTTTCGCTAGCGCAGACTTTGGTCAGTACCTGTCAGATGTTGTCAGAGACGCCGACCGTCACCTCCAGGCCGTACCCCAGGACTTGCTGCAGGTGTTCTGCACCGAGGGCGACAGCTCGGTTGCGAGCAGCCTGAGTACCCTCAGCTCTGCTGGGCCAGACGAGGGGGTGGTGTACGATGACATCAAAGCGTGGGGACCAAAGTTCGAGAAGCTGAGTGAACTGTACTCATGTGTAGGTGCAGAAGGCCTGTAGGTTACCAAGCCAGCTTCACCGTTTCAGGAGCAAGGGTGCAGGACAGGTTTTCATGCTCGTTTTTCTTTCCCCTGTTATGGTAAGGCACTCAGATTCCCACTAACAAGCCACACTTTGCATCTAATTGCGAAATCTAGTAGTAGGACCTAACCTTGCAACATTCTGGTCATTTATATTTGGGGTTATAAACTTACTGGAAACAGTAAAGGGACAACTTGGGGTACATAGTCCTTCACACAGTGTTTAAGAAATACATTTTTTTTTTGTTACTAAGCTAATAAAGGACTCCCTGCGAGATCCTGTGTACCCAAGCCAAGACGGTGCTCACAGTGTGAAGGAGGCATGCGGTGGGCACGGATTTCAGTAGGAGCTGTAGCAGTTATTTGGACAAAGCACATTGTCTTTTTCTTGTGGAAATGAAGTCCATGTTGTGTCACATCCATCTTGTTGCCCTGACTGAGCCTCAGTTAAAGCACCGGCTCGCTGAACGTGGTGCAGGTAGAGCCCATGGATCCAGGTAAAGGAATGAAGCAGCACGGATGGGGGTCTTTGAACTGTAGCTATACCTTAATGATATCACTTTTTGCTGTCACATAAACACAGGAACTGAATTTAGGCACAACACATCGTCAGCTGCTTGCAACTAAATACTTATCTTAACTGAAACCCCAGGTTTTCTATGAGACTAGTCTCAAAGGTCACTAGTTAGGAATTCCAGCAGCAAACACCACAGCTCACCGTAATTTCTCATTCCTAATGGGCTACTAAATTGAGCCTAAATGAAGGACCAGCCTGAACAACATCATTTGCATCTACAACGCCGCTCCTCGTGTTTTGCTAAACCGCCTTTCTCGTGTCAGAATTGAAAGAATTAGGTTTGAGGGGCTGGAGACTGACACTTTTAACAGCAGCACTAACCAACTACAACTGCAGCCAAGTCATGCCTTGCCAGAAGGGGCTGACTGAGGATACAGAGGGATTTTCAGTGAAGAAAAAACCCAGCATCCCTTGGATGTTGTCAAAATACCTAGTGTTTTTAGGATGTCAGAAGACTGATGGTCTTCCCTGTATCAAAGAACTTCACCCAGCACTGGGACTTCTAAAACAAAACCCTGCCAAAAAATCTAATAATTCCAAGATGGTGATTTTCCAAAACTCATGATTGACAGCACGTATCACACAGGCCTCCTTCGGGCACATTTTAGTAGAAAATCACAATCAACTGGGGACAGAGAAACCCAGGGAAAAATCTAACAGTGGTTGCAGGGGGTGGAATACTATGCTTTAAATTATCACCCCCTTTTTCAGATCATTTAATGTCCAGCTAGTATTCTGGATTTTTGTTTTAGGTTTGACTATTTGGAAAAGAGAAGGCTACAAAAAAATTTTTTTTTCGAGACCATTTGTATATCTAAATGGAGTAAAGTGCAGCAAGAACAATCAACAGGTTTGATTCACAGATGGTGCATAGTCTATGATGATTTTGGTGCTTTAGTCTATGATTTTGTAATTTTACAGATACATTCACCTGTGAGGAAACAGGCTAGAATATCCTGCAGTGTTCACAAAAGTCAGGTACGTCAGCTTCTGCATTTCATGATCGTAGCAGTTGCAAACAAGATATGGAAAATAAACTCAGCATATATTATGCACAAAAATCTATTCCTTCCCCAAACAGCAGTAATTTTGTCTGCATACCTCATGTTCTTTCCATAACTATGGATATACTGTCATTTTGGCTGGTTTTGATTTAATTTAGCTGGTAAGCTCCTTGGGGCAAGGACTGTCTATTTGCCTGTGGAGCGTCATGTGTCTCCAAGGCACCGTATAAATAATAAATAAGCCTTCTATCTATGTCTCTTCTTTGTATAAATTTAAGGTTGACTAAACTTGGACTGTTGAATTAGTTCTTTCTCAGCTTTCATCAGATGCTTCCACAGCCGTGCGCCATGCGTGGTGTTTGGGCTGCCAAGCTGAGGGAAGCAGCAGCCGCCTCTCGCTGACGTGTGGGCTCAAGCTCCAGTTCCACGCTGAGAACCCCCGTTGCTGTTTCCGAGCGTGGCCCAGCGCTGAGCTGGCTGGGGCCACAGGCGGTACTTGCCTCAGCCCGGGGCTCTTTGCCAGGCAGTTAGCTCTAGGAGGAAGCAATTCTTTACAGTCAACAGAATTACTCGAGTTGTGTTACCCACAGCCATAGTCCCTGTTCTGAGATTTTAGGCACTGAGAAGCTGACGCGTGGGCTGCGCACTGTGATCTGTAACGTCCACTGTGCGCGACAGGACACGTGCACCAGTACGGAAGGTAAGTGGTCAAAAGATCTCCAGGCTTGATGGGCGGGACAAACCACAGCTCAAAACACTCCAGTTATTTGCCGCCTTCTTCTTCCCCCGCCTGTGATCTTAGTTCTTTCCCACGTGAAGCCCCAGCTGAGGTTTGCCGCACAAGGCAAGCGGCCGAGGAGCCAGCGGTGCTTTGCCCCGAGTGCCCCGTTAACCCAGTTACTGCGCACCTGGGAAAAACGTCACTCACCTTCCCCAGAACGTGACCGAACAACCCCACTACAGAGTAGTCTGTGATACGGAGGGCTCGGCCCCATTTGGTGAAGCTCTTACTCCAGCCGCCAAGTGCCTGCCTGCTCACCAGGTGAGAGTAAAAGCACAGCGGTGGGGGGTGGCGGAGCCAGGCCGGCGGCGGGGCTGTGCAGGCACAGCTGCGGGGCTGCTGCGGCTCCGGGGCTCCTACTGCCCTTCCCACAACCCGAACCTGCTGCTCTGCTACTGCTTTTTCCCCTACTACAGCTATGGCATTAATTTGTAAACAAACGTAAGTAACAACAAGCACAAGCCCAGGGCTGCTGGTGTAACTGCAGGCAGCCGTACGTTTTACAGAACACACAGTATCAAACAAAAGGTCAGAGAAGCATTTTAGAACCGCTATAGGAACTGGTGTAGATACAATCCCAGTAATAGGACAGACTCGGGCGCAGCTGTCACGCCCTATTAAAACCTACTTTTTCTAGGGAGTACTGATTAGTTAATTTAATTTGCATGATGCTCTTTTAATTACTGTGCAATTTCTGAAATCCTGTCTTCAGTTGTTCTGCATTTACACGTACAAATACTTCAGTACCTTGACAAAAAAACCTCACCCCAGTATAGCACTGACATCACTCAAGAACAGGAACAGCTGGCTGGACAACAGAAAGCTTTGCAATGGGTGAGGGGAGAAGAAAAAACACTGAATAATAATAAAAAAATAATCACTGGGTCCCTAGGTAGTGGGATTTTCTGTAATCTGGTACTTCTATTAATCTTCCATGTTCTTTACAGACTAAACATATAGTAAGAACATTTTATTTAGTATAAAATATTTGTAAAGGTCTGAAATTTAAATAATCATGTGGATATTAGTATTTAATCTGTCTGCCTGTCAACTATGTTAATCTTTGTTTTTCCCCTTTTAAAATAACATTCCAAGTATATAACACGTAGCCAAGCCATAGGAAAGCCGATTGCCCTCAGGTCTGACCTACTGGCAAGGACCAGCAGCTTTAGAAGGGAAACCATGGCTGTAAAAGGAGCAGGATTAGGTAAGCAAAAGTAAATTGAGCATTTTCTTAATTATAGAAATGCTAAAACCCATGGCCGTTTCTTGCGGATTTCCGTAACTAGTTTGCACCACACGATTGGTAACTGTTGATGAACCCCAAATCCCCTCTATGCAAGCATACCATGTTATGACCACATTTCATTAATTAAACTAATTTAGAATTCTTGTCTGTACCTGATTAACACTGGTGACGAAACTCCCCAAAACCTCACTTTAAGAGCAATACTACACATGCAAAGATACGATGGCACTCTGGCACCACACAGGAGAAAAAGCCGTGCTGGCCGGCTGTACGCATAGCTCTGCACACCCTGCTTCTCCCTGCTGCCAAGAGCGCCCAGACTTAAAAGCTTACCTCTGTCAGGGCACCCTAATTCAAATAAAGCCTGTGATACACGTGATTTTCCTCTCCCAAAGAACACGTGTTTCTTTTCATTGCATTAAGAACACTAAAGCTTGAGCTACAATGCGGCAACAAGCAGATCCCCATCGGTCAAAGCAAATTACGTTTACCTAAACTGAGTAACCGCCTCAGTCCACTGACCTTGCTAGAGTTACAGGTTATTGGGTGGCCGGTACACATCACGGCTGGTACGCCTTTAATGTGCAACAGAGGAGTCCAGCAGGCTGTTAAAAACAACAGGTGATTCAGAAAGTCAGTGATGGGATGTAACAAGCTCCAGAAAAGTCAAAACTTCCTGCTGAGAAATACTTTGCTTTCCTCCGTATGGACCAGAGCAAAGCCAATGCCCTGACTGCACCTTGCTCAATCCACCCCAATGTAACAATAATCAAAAAAATGATCTTCAAATTCCACATTTTATTTAGTATACAATAAGTCATTACATCTCTTTACAACATCTTATAAAATAACTGTTAGGTTTCACCGGCAGAACACTGAAACAAGAAATGAAAATATACTTATGGATCTCAAAGGCTTTTCTCCCCTAAAAACACTCTGGCTACTTGATAACGTTTCGTCTCCGTCATCTAAGAAACCCCAGTTCATACCACAGTTCCACTAACAACGTGCAGCTCGGAAGTCCTTGCGGACAACAGGTAACGCGCGCAAGAAGCCACGACGGTGCCGTTCCCATTGGCACTTGTAAGACTTCGGTAAAGGCATTGCCAGGAGGGTTGTTCTGGGGCCAGGTCACAGTTAGTACAGGGCCAACGGACCGGCGCCGCCACAGCAACCCCTTGGGAATAAGGTGCATCAGGGTGACTTAGGTAATTTCAAAAAAATTGCACGTTTTAAATGCAGCGAATACAGATCACGACAAGACGTGGGAAGTAGAGAAAACGGGTATTAGGCAAGTAAACCGCCACCTACCTCTGAGAAGCCTCAGGCTCTGACACCCACCTCCAGGAAGAGAACCGCAGCCCTTGCCACCACCAGCCCCACAGCCCCCTACCTCAGGCAGCACCTCCAGCTGCTCCAGCCCTCCCCAGCACCCTCGCCCCGGCGGGCAAGCCTTTAAATCAGGGACAGGGAGGCAGCTGCTCCCTCTCTCCCGGGGTTGTGTTGATGTGCGTTGCTCTCCTTTGAGCTGGTAAGTGGTTTTGTTCCTTGGCGTTTTCCATTTCACTGTTTTACAGAGATTGGTCTTCTGAATGCTGCACTATGTAGTCACTGAAATACGCCCTTCGCTCAAGTATTAAACCTTTCTGATGCAGGGACTGTTGGAACAGTTTAGAAGTGCCACAAGCTACCTAGGCTTTAAAGACTGACCTGCAAGAGTTAAAACAACCTCAAAACCACTCTGTATCTAATACTTGAAATTTCTGGTGTGCTACTCTGAGGGGTGTTTATGATGGAAGGAGAAACTCTGTTACAGTGGTGGTTCTGGATCATGACCACCACTGGCTTTTACCTTCCCTAAGACCCAGGGTAGCTGGGAGTCCATTTTGTTTAAAAACAAAACAAAAAAAAATGTGCACTTAACAGTTTCTACAAAAAGGTTAAATTTCTCCTTTGGTAATCCATCAGAGATTGTATTTTTGAAAAAAGTCTATTTAAAAATAATTACCATTACAGTCCGGACTTCTTAAGTCTCAGCTGCTGCCACCTACAAGTAAATTCTGAAAATGCAAGGGTACCGCTGGAGCTTGGGATCGCATTTCAATCTGAGGAAAGTTACTGCACCTTTAAAGAAAGATACAACCACATCTTAAAATAAGACAATACAGCCTAGACACACTTTACCTCACGTGTGCTTGTTTTCAATTACTGTAAGGCACTCATCGAGGAATTCACTGACCCACGCTTTCAGCAAGAACAGGCATGCATCATTACAGGCCTAATTAACGTTTTAATACTGATTAAAATGTTTTATTACTGTATTATGTTAAACTGCAGTGGTCTCCAACCTCATTAAGGGACACAGGCTAGAAATTACTCAGGAGTTTCAGCTGCTCAGTTTAACAACCTAGCTACTGTCACCGTTTGATTTAAATACACTCTGATTAAAGCACACTTTCCTTTCCTGATAGCGTGAAAGTGCAGAAAGATGTTGAACATTGTTTAATGAGTATTTACTGAATATAAAATTGTTTGAGCATGTGACATAACCATCACCATCTTTTCAGTAATTTACCTTAGTACAACTGAAAAAGAAAAACCCTTAAATCACTTGGAATTGGAACACAGCTCAGTTGTGAAAGCTAATCTCATTACACATCTTGATTAAATTAAATGTGGAGTTTGCTATCAGTAGCGCTTCAAGCTTCCCATCATTAGAAATTAATTGCAGTGGTAATTATTAGAACTGAGTTATTTGCACAGGCCACAGACACTCTTATAGGTGTTCAAATGTTAATTCAACATTGGCCTAGAGGCACTTGATTATTACAGTTCTGTTCTTCGTAAGAAATGATCCCGGTGGATGTCTAATTACAGTTGGAGAGTGCTATTAGACTTTCAATCAGATTTAATCTCTTAATTTCAATATAAAACCAAAGCAGTGCTAAAACCCAGCAAAAGTCACGTGTCATTTACATAGCATTTAGAAAGTCAATACAATTCATGAAGTTCTAGCCGGTAAAAAGACAGAGGGTACAAACAAATCACAAAATTCTCAGGGTTGAGACCTGTCTTCACTTGAACTTCCAAGCCAACTTAAAACAACTGTAGTTTGTTTTGTGGTTTTTTTTTTTAGGATAAAGAACAAGGACACAATGATTTTGTGCTAAAATATATAGCTTAGTGTCTAAACTAATGTAAAGCAAAGCTCTAATACCTGAATGCATTTTAAATACCTAAGTTTCCTGCCAAATTTAGAGATTAATTTTTCTGTTGTAAGGGTTGGCAGTGTTCAATTTTGGTATCCTACTGGAATTCACATGGGGAGAAAAAGGATCCCCTGCAGGTGTAGAAAGCAAATACAGAAAACAGTGTTGTCAGAATCCAAGCTGAGAAAATTGGTTTTTTTGTTTGTTCTGAGCATTTTATGAGGCTACAAACATGCAACATGTATCAAGCATGCTCCAACTTCTATTCTCATTAGAAATACATAACACTCCATCATTAAATGCTTAATGTTATAAAAAGTATGTTTCTGCGTCACTAAAAGTGCTGGACAATGATTAAAGTTTTACTCTTTAAACTCGTTTCCTGATTCTGCACTCACACTCAAGAGCTTGGAAACTCATATCCACATACATTCCCAAAGAATTCAAAAAGGAGGCACTGAAAGAGCACAAGGATCTGTCTGAGAGGATCAGGCTGTAAGACAAAACAATTTTTGTGACTCTTTTCAGGATTCACAGAGATAATGCATACTCAGTATAGGAGCAGCATGGCCTGCTTCCATTGAATTTGTATCATTTTATAGTAAAAACCCAAACTGCTGAGCAGAACTTTACAGGCTAGCTCTTCTGCAGTGGTTGTGCAGGCTGCTCATTTTGTGTGTCTTCCCATCAGTTAATACTCAGGATATAATTGTTCTCCTGTTTTCAGAAGGTCAGACTTTATTATCAAAATGGTCCCTGCTAGCATTTATTTATGAATCTATGAAAATTTTGGCAACATCAAGAACGTTATCAAAACTAAACTGTCTAAAAAAAATAAGAATCACAGTAATTAAACAAGAAACCATCAATGCAAAATGTCTTACAAATGTAACATGTTTGTAAACTTCTGCATTTTCTAATGTGGGTCCTAGCATTAAAATAGTGAACTTGAAGCCACGGTTGGCAACGTTATTTATGCTTAGCAAGTTTGTAAACGTGGAATGTTTTGTTTTGAAACACTCTAGTGAAGTGTATGGTATAAGAAGGCAGGTTTTTTTTAATTTCCTCACAGAAGCGAGGATACAACGAAGGTTTCAAATCGGGTTCGTTCTCTCCCAAACCATCCATGATCTGCAATGAAATGGAACAGATTTGTGAAGTATCTTTAGCCAGTTCACAGTTACAGGCAATAACAAGAAGCTAAAAACAACCTCAGGAATACATTCAGAGGGTCAGGTGGGCCAGATTTGTTAAAAGCGACTGTATGAAACAAGTGGGAGGCAGAAAATAACATTAAACCAGTAAGATTTATAGTATTGTCTCTATTATGGATAAAACCGATTTGGCAGTGGTACGTATGGGCTTTGGGTTACGCGGTCTGCTGCGGTTCCATGTTAGCCCCAGAAATGCTTGAAAACTCCCGGCACAATGGAGTGATACACAACTGTCTGCTGAAGCTATGAAGTGATTCACACTCTCGAAGAAGATACCATCTGTGTGTTGCTAACCTGAAGCTCATCATGAAGTGATACTTATTTTGCCCAGACTGAATCCCTCCTTTTTTATTAACAATTACCCTTAAAAGCAAGCAGTGTTCCCTGTCGTGATTTTGAGAATGTCTAAAGGCTCCATTAGATTTTACTTCCCACACTCATGATGAGTGGAAATAACCCAAGCTACTTCATCTCATAGTTTTACTTCAAAGAGAAGTTAAGCAAAATGTGTTTTCTTTATAAATCTCGTATGTAATACTTACATGGCCATTAGCTATATCAAGTAAGTCACGTAACCGACACCCTCTACTGTGTCTTCTTTCGTAACAAATGCTGTCCTCTAGGATCACATAGTCTGTGCCAAAGGATCGCAGTATTCTGTAAACATCCTCAGGAGACCTCTTGGCATACATCTGATAAATCTACAGAAGAAAAGTAAGCTGTAAGACACATTACCATTATTTCTTTGTTTGCTCTTTCACGATTCCTTTATCATAAACCACGGAAAGAACAGAGATTGGTAATCCATGCGATTTGAATCCAGTATTTTAAAAAAATTAAATGCTTATTCAGTAGCCACTTGAGTTTCCATGTTACGGCTAGGGTGATGCACAATAGTGTTGCTGCAGACTACAGAAACACTGGATGGTGCTGCTGTCTGCAGGAAGGCCTTGGTAGATGTCTGTAAAGCTTTCAGAATGTCTAAGCTATACCTATATATACAGCTTTGTCTGGAGTTTCTCAAGGTGATTTCTATATAAAACGTTACTTGCTAGTCTGGAAACTGAAGGGAGTATCAGGCAAATTGGGAAAAGCTCCATGTGGGTTTAACAGCCCAACTGCGCAGCGGGACGTATGAACACCAACAGCACCCAAACCAGCGCAGCCAGACCAGCCTGAGTACCCAGGCACAGTTATTCAGAGATAACACCAGCTGCCAGAAGGGAGTTAGCAGATGCCCCAAGCACTGAAATTACTGAATTCTGCAACTGTATTGAAAATAAGTTAGTTCAATGAGTAAAGCACATGATGTCATTTGCAATGTGCCAATTTGAGATTGCGGTGTTTTCTGGAATGGAGCCACTGATGTGGGTAAGAATTAGCTTAAACAATCAGAATACTCTTACCTGTTTTGTTCTCTCTCTCAGATTCTTATCCTCGTAATGGGGATGATTAGTTAAGGTCCGTCCAGTGCACAGTTTGACTCCGGCTAATAGCTGCATGCTCCCAGCAAACACTGCTGTGTTTGGAGTGTTTGACCTAAACAAATGTTGGTAAGTCTGAGGAAGTCTCTCTGTAAGGGCATCTTTGCATTGCTTGTTACAGATCAGAAGGAAAAAAAAGACTGAAAAAATATTTTCTGCCTCTCCTCTATTCAGGGAGCAACTGTTCAAGCAACTGTGTTTTCTTCAAATATGAAGCAGATAAATCACGTTAATACTCTCTAACTGCAAATAAAAATTTACTATGCACTATAAGTAAATTTAGGGAAGACAGGATCCTGAAAATTTCAAACTACTTCCATAGTTCATATGTTTCTTGGGTTCATACAGCTTCTGAATATTCGTAGATTTCTGTATCCTAATTCTTTTAATATTTCAAGAAACCTACTGTGACTTAGATCTGTGTCTGATATATAAGGTATCCTATACAAAATGTAACCTGAATGCTAAAACTTCTTGCTACTGTCCTGGCATTCACCATTCACTTGGAATGAAAATTGTTACGTGAGACAATAATCCTCCTATTATGACAACTGTGGGAAGTCAATTACTAAAAAAGTCACCCCAAATTGCAAAATGCGGGGCAGGGGGATGCAGAAGATGCCACACAGAAATGCTGTCATTTACTGGTACTGTGATCTCATCCAAAATTCAAAGCCAATGTATAGAATTGTTACCAAAATAAGAGTCTTGGTATTTCTCAGCGTGGTTTAAATACCCATACTGAAAAAAATGATTTTTCGCTTACCTTCCCCCCAACAAGTTTACCATCTAAAATACATGTAAAGACACAACAGAAGGGCATAGCAAAAAGATAAAGTAAAAATGCACGGCACCACAGAGTACTTGAACTAGATGAATTAAAAATGGTCATAGTATGCGTAAGTGTTTTCTAGTGCTTAGGTAGGCATATAACCATGAAAATTCTATGAAGACTAAAACAACATAAAGCAGCATACACTAAATCAAGTAAAATGAAATTAGCAAGAAATGTGAATAGTTGCCTAACATCCACATATGGCACCTAGAGTAGACAAGTAAGTGTGACACGTCGGGGTGTGCTTTAGGGAGCCTTTTGAACCTGCAGCTCTATATTCAGTTGTCTTTAAGATCCATGATTGGCTTGAAGATGTTAAGAGACAAATATTAAACTTTAATATCGCCTTTCAAGTTATTATGCTTAGCAAATGAATTAATAATTACAAACCTTTCCTAAAAATTCTTGCACTGGAAAGTTAATCTCATCTAGGAAGGACAGAGATAGTATTAATAGGCTAGTTTAACTTTACTGATAGGCTAGTTTTTCAGCAGTTTATAAAATCGGTTTCATTTTAAAGTCTGAAAATATTTAATCTCATTTAAAATGTCTTTTTTTACTGAAAATATTCAAAGCTGCAAGTGTCATGAAATAAATGTTTCATTAAAAGAAATGAATTTGTTATAGAATTTAATATTATGCAAATGTAATGGCCCTGACAGGCTGTCAGCTACGACTCACCCGTAAATCTGCAGCAAAGCACAATTCTTTAGACTAAGCTGAAAAGAACGTGGGCTAGATTCACAGAGGGGCTTGGTAGAGCTAAGGCACCCAAATGAAAACAATGATGTTCAAAGCACCTTCAACATGTTTCTGAGTTTATGCCTGGGCCAGGAAACTTCCAGCGTGAAGTCTGCTTCTGTGTTTGTTCTGATTTTATAATGCTCTGCAGTACTTATCTCCTGACTTGGCCTTATCAAGGCAATCCTGCACCTCTCCCTCCTTAAAAGCTCAATATAACGCAAACTGGCAGAATGAAACTTTCTTAACCCCCCCCTCACATCCAGTACCAAAGGCAAAACCACAAGAAAACAAGCAAACAAAAAGAGGCATTCCCGAGAAACAGCCTGCAGGAAATGGTGATAGTGCCCTTGGTCTGTAACTTACTGGTAGAAATGCCTGTGGAGAACGTAGAAGATGCAGGGCTCAATTCCTCCCCTTTCTAAAAGCACTCACTCTTGCCCGGAAGGGGTGAAATATAGCTGAGCACATTCATTATTTATCAGGTATTAAGAGTTTTGCCAGCACTTGCTCCTCTTCCTCTACCTTAAAAGCAACGTAGTGACCCTCGCTTAATTTTTCAAAAACCTGGCTTTCATCCCTTGGTCCTGGTTAGAGATCAAACCCAGGTATTCCAGGTGGGAGCAGGCACTGCCCTGAGACTCAGCGTTACACGTCTGAGGTCCTAGCTAATCCCAGCCTGAAGACGCACCCCTGTCCCTATTTCAGCGGGGGCAGCTCGGGCAGTTCCCAGAGCGACGCGTGCCACCACCCGAGCCATCGGAGACACTCCCTCACTCTCTTCCAATGCCAAGAACACAAACCTGACACTGGATTTCACTGGTGTGGACAGACACCTGGAAGCTGGGAGGTGACGCAGCTTCACGCAGTGTCTGCCCGCCTTAATTACATCTCCAAGAGCTGCAGCTGGTGGCTGTTACCGAGCCTTTATCTTGTGGAAGAGCCGCTGGAGGGAGAGGTGACAAGGAACTGGGATCTTCCAGGTGCAGGAGGATCCCTACGTTCCCTGCTGGCTTTCTCAAACACTCCTACCTGAGTCAGCCCCTAACTGCGTCCGAGGCCACTAATCTGCTTCCAACCACTGAATGACGCTTCTTACAGAAAAACGAAGCAATTTTTACAAATGTCTGAACAAATGATGTATAAAATGAAAGGATAATTTGGTTTTATAGCTTTCTGCCAAGCTCCATACCACACTGCCCAACCTGCAAACAATTTATTCTGTACGAAATGTCACTAAATAATGACAAGGACTTACAGGTCAAACTGATTTACATTGCATAATTTAAATGTCATTCCAAGCAGACCTGATGGCATTTTGAACAAATAATCTCATTTATTTTTGAAGCTCTAAGCTTTCAACAAGTTAATTACAGCTGAACTAATAGGTAAACTAAGCGCTACAATAGATCATATGAAGCCTTTTTTACCTACACTTTAGTATTGATAGAATTCTCTAAATTCTTAAGAATAACTCATTAAAAATAAAAGGGTTTTATAGGAACTACTTGCACAGACTCTAAAAATGATACTAATTCTTCCTCTTGACTGGCTAAAGAATTATTGTGAGTTGGTTTTAAGGAAGCTCTACAGAAATAGCCAACGTTGCAATTACAGGTTACATCATTAGAAATAAAATGGCTGTTTCTATTCAAAGTCCTCCACAGTTCAGCTCCGGAGTTGGCTTTCAAAGCCACAAAATCTGACAAATTTCAGATTATGCCTTCACTAGCGCCTGGGTGTGATATGAATCTACAAAGCAAAGGGGTTCTCAAACATGCCACGTTAGATTTTTTGTTGTTGTTCTTCTTTAAAAGAAAGTCTTTTTATTTGCAGGATGCTATATCAAATATTACAAGTTAAGCTGCAAATGACAGGCAGTAAAGCATATTCAGTCAAACTGTCATGGTTCTTTTTTTTCCCTCTGGTTTGGAAAGACTGAAAATTGCAAAAATGGAAAATGACAGCCACAAAGAAAAGAGCAACAAGATGCATTTTTGTTAGTCCCAGCCTCTATTTTATGCATGCATATTTTTTTCACATAAAGAAGTGCACCTACATAGCTGGTATACACCTAGTTCTCAGGCACTATCAGGTTCATGCCTGAATTCTATTGACAAATCAGTCAATGACAAAGGATAAGCCCAAAAGTTTAAGAACAGTAATTAAAAAAAAAAAAAAAAAAGGTGTAACATTGCCTTTAAAGTCTGGAATATGTGTTGAATTCAGTGTGATTACCCTTGAAAATCAGGCATGTAAGAGAAAAATTGAAATTTATAGCTGGCTTGAAATTAAAATATAGCCATTAATATAAATTACTAAATGAAAGAGCCACCATTGTAACATGGGTATTCCATTTTTGTAACCTTATAGAAGCTTTTTGGAAATTTGTGGGGTTTCCACTATTAAAAAAATTTGCCTGCTGGTCCCCCACACCTGATTCAAATACAGTTGATGTATAACTATACTCTGCCAAATCTCAGTCTCGGTTAACTTTTCCACTGTTTTGGCTGTTGTCTGAGATTTCTAGGAAGTTTTTCTATAATTTTTGGTAACTGCTTATGAAATATTCCACAATTCTAGATAGGTTTCCCCTTTAAAGGCAGAAGACATTGCTTCTTAAACACTTACCAGAAGTAAAGAGAGTAGGGAAGTTCACGCTATTGATTTGCTCATTCTACTGATATTCTTCCCCATCCCACAAATGAGCATGTTGTTCCTGTTGTCTTAGGGAGAAAGACCAAAACTAAGAATTTTAATATACCTCCCATCTGGGAACACAGCTGTGAACTGTCCCTGGGTCACTGGCAGGACCTTCTTGACTTTTTTTTTTATAATTTATTTATTTTAAAATAAAAGCTAAGAAAATGAGGTGGTAGGTAGGAAAAAGCAAGAGACTGGGATATGCAAGATCATTATATAAAAAATTGTGCACTGCAATAGATGCAGTCCAATACTATCCAGTAACTTTACTGTAAAGATATAAACCAGTATATCTTCTTGAAAATGCTATGGTAATTTTAATAAGGGGAAGAGTGAAAAATACATCTGCGGACACTTCACAGTGGACAGACTAATAGTTGGCTATTATTCAGACTGTGCATTTGGACAAGTTAATATGATTTAGATCGAAGCAGACAGAAGGGGTTTCTTGTTGTGGAGAGATTGCAAGACAGATGAGTTTTTCCTAATTCACTGCTATACGTGACAAATTAGAGTTTCTCATACTGAGTTTTAATAATGAATGATTAGTTCCTGACACCAACCTTGACAGATCATTAACTACAGCAGAACTATCAAGTGTTAGTACAGTAAAATATTTTTCTTACACATCAAAACTTAAGAAAATCTGTCCCACTTTGAGAAACTTACCATAAATTTTGTTGACTTCTATTTAAACCATAGATAATTAACTCTTCTTTACAGCAATAACATTCCTAAACACAATAAATTCTAAGTAGAAAATTTCCCTCTGTAATTGTCTGTCATGACTTAAAATGAAAAGAGGACAAGCACCAGTTTAGCATTCTCAGCACTAAGAACATATGAAAAATTATTCTCATCAGATCCAGTCAAATCCAGTTCACGGCTGGGAATAACTCCACATGCATATTTTATGTATAAATCTATATATAACTCTATATATTGTACACAGGAGACCTGAACTATCAGACATTTACCATCTTTTAATAAAACAGTAGTGCTAAATGGAACTGGCTGGCAAACATTAGTCACCAAAACATGTCAATATGGCAGCAAAGATTCTAAATGATGGTAAAAAACATGGCCTGCTTTCGAAATAAGTCACTGAAGGTTTGTAATATATTCTACTTCTAAATTACTCCTTCTAGTTTATGCATTAAAGAAATACAGCACTACAAAGTGTAAAAATGTTGCTATGGGTAGAACAGACTGGGCAACTGGTTTCACTGAAGTTCATTGCATATGAAAACACAATCAGGGCTCTAAGGAAATACCTCAAATAGATCAATTTTGAATGTAGTAAATTCAGATTTACTTTCAGAATGTTTTCCTCCAGAACATGAAACTCATTTTTTTTAATAAAAAAATCCTCTTTGTCAGAGTTCCAAATAAATACAAGTCTCAAAAAAATCTCTGTTCAGAACTTAACCTGAAAGTTTTTCATTTTACTCTATGTTATAAAGAACGTATCTCTTAGATTCACAGTCCTCCAGATAACTTCCTACCTGGCCCTTTTTCTCAGGATCTTCTACATGCAGTATTCCAAATCGTTTCCACCTAAAAAATACCTTCCCATGCTCTGTGAGAAAGTGGAAGTGATGAGGTGGGGCTGGACTGATTAACTCATATCCTGAAAGAGACTCTGCACCTGTGCTTAGCCACGGTGAGTTCGAGTTCAATTACAATTTTGTTTATAGTTTAGAACACATGCTGGGATTAATTCTAATAAGTATAAAGAACTTAGATTGTTTCAAAGTTCAAGAAATAGACTGTAGAATACAGATTTTCCACACCTACAACTATACAGCCAATAAAGTTGAAAAGGGAAGGACATCAGGTTGGTGGGAAAAAACAAGAAATAAAATTATTTCACAGCAAATATCTATTAATGTAAAGAGGTAGCTATAATAGTTATAATATGATGAAAGAAGCCTGACACCTCCAATTTTACCTCTTCTGGCTGGGAAAACTATGTGTACTTATGGGAGCAAATAGTCAGACGCTGGTTCCATGAGGCACATGCAATACAGCAGCATGACACTGAACCAGAGCAGCCCGGGGGACTGCACAGAGCTGTTCTCCACAGCCGTTAATATGCTAATCTCCTGATAGCCCATTCATCCTTAACTATCTCCATGGGTCACCAGAGTTCACTGATGAGCTGTGACAAATAAGGAGAACACTACAACTAAGAACATTAGATCTACACAAATAGCATTTAACTTTAAATAGAGTAAAAATCCTCTTACTTAATCCAGTTCATCAGCTCCACAGTGTCTGGGTCATAGAATTCTCTCAGCTCTGACAGTTCATCCATTATTCCTGGCCAGAACTATAATTAAAACAAACCAAACCGATGACAGAATGAACAAAACAAGTTCTGGATGTTGAAATACATTATTTCCTCTTAGCCAGTAATGATCTTGTCCAGCTCATGGATAACTTCCAAGACATAAGCATATCTACCCTTCCTAGGACGGACAGGTGGCTGTCATTGCGGTGTGAGTACAGTTTCAGAATTTGAGATCTGCAGCTCCCAGCAGATGACCAGAAGGAACAGAATCACCAGTTATAGCGGTTCTCAGATACACAGCTCACAGGAAGGTTCCAGAACTCTGTTAGTTAAGATCAGTTTGTATCTTAAAATTGATGGGAAACTACACGCTGCCACCAAATAGGACTGCTGTGCATTGTAGCTACTTTACAATGAACCACTTCAGTTCCCTGGACTATAGGACAAATGTTAATGTTTTAAGTTATTTCTTGACAGACAAGCTTTAAGAAAAGGAACTAGATAAAGGGGCATCATATAACAGTTCGATACGTAACAGCCAAGCCATTAAATAATGCCTATGATTACAGGAGAAGGAAAGGCCCCAGGAATTAACGTTGTTCGGAAAGGCAACTTGCAAGCAAATAAAAAAAAAGGTAGGCTATTTGTATTGGAAGTTAAAATCATCAGATATGCTGTGGATGCCATTAACGGCATTTCAGAAGCTAAATTAAGAGAACCACTGATGGGAAAAAGAAAAGTATGACTGAACAGCAACATCCAAAAGTCTATTGGGGGGAAAATGTTTCAAAATTTACTTAAGACAAAGAATACATAAATCGAATCCAGACAAGAGAAATAAGGATTGAAATTTATTCTGAAAAGCTTACCCCTCCCCCAAAAAGCTAATAGAACACAGATTTATTTAAGGATTTCTTGTTTAAGATTGTGAACATTCAAGAACAAAAAGAAGCAATTAAGAGATAATGACAATGCTAATGACTAACTGATTGCTTTGCATCAGTCTTTACTACAGAGGATGTTGTGGTGAAGCCTATTCCAAACCTACCCTCTTTAGATAATAGGGATTGCAGGCTTGCAAAGTGAAACGTCACAGGAAAAAGTGTAAGAAAACCCACCCGATAATCTAAAAAGCCATAAATCATCCAATTTAGATAATACCCATCCAAGAGTTCAGAATTAATTTGAATGTGATGCTGCTGAGCCACTTAGCAAAATATGCATTCTTTAACTAAAACTAATTACGTAGGAGGACTGGGTAGCAGGAGATACAATTGGGCCAATTAAGATACTTATTAGTTTAACTGTTTACCTGATACATTTGTTAAAGTAATACTGGCTGGTAGGTTGAGAAACATCTAAAAGATAGTTATGGCAGTATCACAATCTTAGAGTTTTTGGGAAGTACAGTAACATTGTAATAGACATATTTCTGCTCTTCAGAAGAGCTCTCGAGAGATTAGTAAATAAATTAAGCAGCTGTGAAATGAGACTGTAGAGTCTTGTAATGAATCAAAATTTCATCTTCTCTTCATTACTGAATAGCTAAACATTTTGAGAGTCGGGAGTCCTTCAGGGTGGAGACAGAAGGAAACGGTCTCTGCTTTGCTTCTAGATCATGCTGCAAACTACCGAATGCTGGGATTATCATATGGCATTAACTAGTCTACGTAGGTTTTTCAAGTCACAATATCACATTATTGCAACTTCTGAGTCAGTACAAGCAGTTTTCACCAGCGGAAAATCTTGGTAGTGGGGCTTGCTACTGCTGCATTTAGAAAGAGAATTCTGAGGTAGCAAGATTTTCAGATAACACCGTATTTAATTAGTCAAGTCAAGCAAAAATTGAAGAACTTCAGGAATCCCAAACACAACAGAATAACAATGAAAAGGTAAATAAAAAGGAAAGCACGCAAAAATATGGACCAATAGCACTGATATCACAACTCTGTCTTGTAAATACAGTATATGTCTGATTAAGAAAAAGTGTCCTGTGACAGAAGAAATGGATAAAAAGGGATGTAACAAACTGTTCAGAGCACGGAGTGGTAGGTAAAAGAGGTTTCCAACTTGTAATGTGCTTGTCTCTGCGGTCTAAGTCTTCAGGAGAAGCAGCCTGTTGTCAACTAGCTTAAAGAAGCAACACAGGGATTTCTTTCTGGACTGGAAAAACCTTAAGGACTTGTAATTTCCTAAAGGTTTCAATGCTTGCATAGGAAGAGGTAATGTGACATGTTATTGCTGACTTGCATCAAAACCCAAAAGAAACTCAAGAAAATAGAAAGCTGGCATACCCTAAACTGGCAACAGGGAATGTTTTTCCTAAGGTATGTAATTACTAATTGAAAAATATCACTGAGACCAGGAATCTACAAAAATTAATGAAATAAACTCTGAACTTGATGACATAACTAAAGAAAAAAAATTCAATTATTAGGAGATTTAGGTACTAAGATTGTTGTTTGTTCCCCCACCCTAGCTTCTTGGTGGACGTAAGACAATTTTTAACTTTCAGGAGTAAAATTAGATTTTTTGTGAGTGAAAACATTATCCCAGCTCTCTACATTGTAGAAAGATTTCAGCCTTCTCTTTCGCACTTGTTAGCCCTCTGGCTCATGATCATGGATTTCATTCTTAAATGATTATTTGAGGTCTGCAGCTCCCAGCAGATGACCAGAAGGAACAGAATCACCAGTTATAGCGGTTCTCAGATACACAGCTCTTAACTTAAAATACTTAAGTTTTTCTTATTGAATGTCTGATGTACTTTGCGTTTTCAGTGTACTTTGATTTACTAATAGTTACTATCCCCAAATATGTATCTTGAGGACATACACTTGACAATTTTTAACTCAATGGCTGTGATAAGAACCCAGAGATGTTTAAAAGCTTGCCGCTTTTCCCCTCAAAGTCCAGAGTTAGGCAACAGCGCTGGCCACAAACGTGGACGTGCTGAACAGTCCGCTGATGATTATGGGAGTTCAGTACTTCTCAAATACAAGGACACTTATTCTGAACTCAAAAAGCGTCAGCATTAATTCTCTGGCCTCTGAGCGTAAGTGAAAAGCAAGTACTACTAAGTTATTTATAGTTACTGTTGGCCTAAGATGAAAATTAAGAATCTCCTTAGAGAAACAGGATTAGGTGTTACAAATAGAAATAAACATGACCTTTTCTTTTGTCATTTCTTCTACAGCCTGCCAAGCTTACTAACTTTAGGTTTAAAGGATACACACAGTACATACAGGGAGCTCTTCAGTATAGCATATGTCGCGCTATGTGCTGCAATAAATGTATGTTTGTAGCAAAAGGACTCGGCCACGACGAAGATAAAAATGCAGTTTGAGAAATTGTATGAATGGATACCAGCAAAGAAAACCCAACACGTTTGGTAAAACTAGTATCTATAGACTTGATGAAGCTCAGGAACTAATTTTACGTACCAACAATTTCTTTAGGAATGACTGCCATACAAACACAAACTGATGGGTATTATTCTGTTTAGAAGTTAAATGCTATGGACACAGATATAGTTGAAATTACTTATAAAGTGAAACAAGTAATACTTTGTACTGCATTATATATGTGTTATCTGCAGTACAGCTGAAGTATGCATGGAAATACTTCTGCACTTTATTTTATCTGAAAGATCTTTGCACTATACTGATGAAGAAAACCTGTGTAAATAGAAATATAGATGTCTTAATAGGTCTCAAAACATACCTTACCTGAAATCTGAAATAGCTAGCATTGGAGCTGCATCTCTATCTCAATAAATTATTGTTCAAGTGGTGCATTTTGGACTGTAGTAAACACATGCCTCAAAAGAGGCTTTCATTAGCTCATTCAGGATTAGGTTAATAATCCCATAAAACTCCTATTCTGAGGAATGGCACTAATGAATAGTGCTTCTGACAAATATAACCATAACAGTTAACGAAATACAAAACTGCCCCACTACTAGTTCAAGAAAACTAGCCGTGATGACAGTTAACTTGGTGGTGAATATGCAAACTGCTCACGCAATCTGAGCAGTCACAGTGCACGAACAGATAAATTTTTATCTGGAAAGGAGAAATCTATTTGCACTGTTGGTTTGTTTCTAAAGGTTTTAGAGAGAGAATATGTAAACACATTCTCACAGAAGCAATCGATGCTTTCTGGATCTCTGTAAGAATTTTTATTCTGACCATTGCCAGTGAATCTGGTAAAAAGTTTTATCTGTCTGTCAGGTGGGCTTCTTTCCTGAAGGCTCATGAACTCCTACAGCTTTGCAGGAAAAGACACACACACAGATACCCATTCCTCTCGCAGATGAACTGCAAGAATAGAGAAGTAATGTATTTCTTTATTCCCACTAAGCACTTTGAAAAATGATATTTTTAATGTCAATAAAAAATACTTCCTGTATTTAGAAGAAACAAACGCTTCTTTTCAGGCAGTCTGAGTACAAGTAATGACTGACCTAAAGCCTATGAAAATCAGTGACTTCTGTGGACTTCAGCATTTAATCTGACAGGATTTAGGAACTTTCTATCTGCTTATGAAAAGTGGGAGGAAAATTATTCCGAGTTGACTTGTCACATTAGACTATCAGAATGTCATGCTCTTGACATCAGAAATGTCAAAAGAAATGGCATTGTTTCTATCATTTTTCAGAGAAGATGAAAATGGTAAATGACATTCCTAATGAGCATACCAACGGGGTGGGGGGAAGGAATCCTAAAAAGTCTTCTAGCAGAATAATAAGAAAATTTAAGTGGAATACATCAGTGTAACTTTACGAAATAAACTGTTACAGTCTTTTCTGACTTTTCGTTTCACTGTTTTAAAGGGGGGAACAGATTTTCAGAGTGAACTCTATTAGCAGCTTAACAGTTGTGCTTTACTACTGCCTGTTTAATAATGAAATTCACCTTGAGTTTCTCTGAAGGTAATTGTTTAACAGAAATATTCTCATCTCATCCTAGGTATTGCAGACATAACTTCTCCATGAAAGCAGCATCTGAATTTTTTGTCTTTGTAAATACAGATTAAAAGAATGGTATGCCCGTTAAATTAATGTTCTAAGTCTCACTGCTATGACAGACTAACAGACTAATAATCTTGTAATGTTATTATTTTAAACGTTTTATGTATTTATATTTAAATGTTTGACCACAATAATAGTTTGTTTCTGGGACAGACTGAAGATAATCTAAGTACTTAACTAGTGTAAACGTTTCTTTAAAACATACGAGATGAGGCACAGCAGTACAGAATGTTGTGATTATTTCTGCTCCTACAATGAATCATTACACAATTTCACAATCTGCACCTTATCTGCAACTTAGTTAAAACCAAAACAGGCAACTTACATTGCCATAGAAGTATATATTTAAATAACACCTGATAACTTACACATACGGTCAGACAAACATTTGTCTCTATGAACAACTACTTTGGAATAAATGAGCCCAACTGATCTTTTACATACAGTTTCATACGCATAAAGGTACTTGCACTTCAGGTAGTCTATCTCACTTTTTAAAATTCAGCTACAAATCTGGTATGCAATTATTTATAAAACAACATCCCTTTATGAGAAAAGGAAAATTCCATGCAACTTAAAAAATGCAAAAATGTTGAGGAAAAAACCTCTTACCTTATATGAAATGAATAGTAATGTCATTATCGGTATAGAATACTTTATCACATGTGTCTAAAAGAAATAATAAAAAAATATTTGTTATTCTGATGATACATTTATTTGGATAGAGTTAATGTTAATGTATTGATATCTGACATATTTATCATGCAGTGGAATTTACAGTTTGAATTTTAAGACCATATTCTGATTATGTTTTCAAGTCAAGAAAACCCATCCACAAGAACAGACCCACCACAAGTGATGGATTTGTATCTGTATACTTAAATCTATCTTCTACAAAGTGGAAAACACTGCATCATTCAGTATATAGACTGTAAAGGTCTTCTCAGACCACTGGTCATTTCTTAATATGGTAAGACTTTTTTTAGTAAAATTGTGGTTATTTTTCATAGCCATATCTATATTGCCATCTAGTGTATTCAAATGGAATTGTTTAACACATAACCCACTAGAAAATACATTTTTACCAAATTTATATAAATATACTTCAGAGATATCCAGTTTAAGAGGACTACAAACAATATTAATTTCAGATGTCTTATAATTCTGAGTCTTGATTTGGTTTAGATATGGAGCAAAACCAAATTACATGAAATGCTGTTAAGTATAGTGCTAACCCTTTGCGATGTGTAGAGATGAATACACTTCAGGATAAGTTTCCATACTTCCGTACTGCACAGGCCAAAAGATGCAAATACACACATGTGAGATATCCAGAGATACTTCATTCTGCAAGAATACAGACAAATTTTTGCTGATCATCTGGAGCTCTGCTAAGCTGCATTGAAGACGGCAGTTATGTTATGGAAATTCTTAACACAGTTTTGGACTTTCAGGAGTCTGAGATAACAGAGTAAAAGGCTGACTTTGCACTTTGCTATGTGCTCTTAAGAACATCTCTGCTCCCAAAATTCTACATGTTCTTTTTGGCAGAACTTTGGGAAATGTCCCAGTGTACAAGCAGAAACACACCAGGGAGAGAAGGAAGGTTCACGATCCTATCAGCTTGTGGTCACTTTTATAAAAATATACTCAACCATCTAAAAAAGCCTTTAGTAGAATTTAAAAACATCTACCTCATTGTGCTTAATGCCAGACATCCAAAAAGAACTGTGTGAATTAAGTTGTAAGCAGCATCAGGCTTCAGTATTATTGTGCATTCTTCCATTTTTTCCATGAACTGGACTCGATTTGAACCACTAATTAAACAGAACGGGGAAAAAAGTGTTACATTAAATTCTGTAACATATTTCATATAGTTATCTGTATTTTAAAAAGCATTTAATCCTTCTGATGCTAAAGGGCAAGACTACTGCTATTAGTCCACAACCTTCTATTGTATCTGGGATACAATGAGGCCTGACAGCACCAACTTGATGCAGCAACAGGTATTTATTTTCTTGTTTAGTTTTCTGGAAATGCAATGGGTTTAAACAAGCTGGTTTAGCAGAAAGGCATTGGTTTATTGCTTGAAACAACTGTTCCCACAGGGTTCACAGTACTTTTCATCAGAGAAGAACTTAACTGTTTTTTGGGGGGTTGCTGGTATATCTGGATGCTACTAAAGCCATAGATTAGAAGCAAATCTACAGAAGAAATGTTGAAAGGACTGGTCATTGCTTGATGTGGCTGGTCTTGTGAATGTACATGAAAGGCTGATCAAAATAAAGAAGCTGCTTAAATGTGTGGGGTTTTCTCCCCTGTTTTTTCAGGTGGGGGATAACTGAGATAACTGTGCACTGTGAAAGATTAGATTAATGTTTGGGATTACATTTAGGATTAGAAAAAGTAAGAGCTGCAGAGCCTTTTGTTTGTTATTGAAATTGATTAATGCAGAATTTTTTAAGAGGCTGGTTGAATAGTACCAAAATGTTTTTCGGATTACTATGACTTCACAATTATCCTAACACTGTTTCAGAATGTCTTTCATCCTCTCCCTACCCACCCCAATCCCCCTTTTATCCCGTTTTCCATAAAATCTACAATGAGTGGCATTAGCTACGTAACACTCCTTGAATTTTTGCTTAAACAAGTTTTATATCACTCCTAACTTTTGCCCAGGTTGTAAATGTAGAAGTGAGAGGTCTATAATGGACCATTTACTTTTTTTTTTTTTAATAGCGGTTCAGTGCTATTTTCAGTTCATTGATTTTCTTCTAGTGTTCTGCAAACACCTCCAAACCCTACAGATTAGCGATGAGAACTGGCAGCAGTGATGCACAGTTGCAGTCTACCCCTCCATCACTCCTGCTTCTTCACACAGATCACAGAGCACAGACTATTCCAAGCTCATTTTTGAGCAGTTTGAGGATACCACCAGGGGAACCTTTGATTGGGAGTCCTTTGCACAAGGAAAATGGGATGAACTAAGAAACTAATGTTGTCTTCTATATAGACACCCTTCCCCTGCTTCCCCCTGCTCCCACCCCAGACAATCCAACCAACCCCACACATACTGCAAAACTTCAACACACAGAAGAGATTGAAGGAAGCTACAGAAGAATGTTTCTTTAAGTCTCGTTACATCCTTCACATTTTTAGCTTTAATAGGAAGTTAATTATTTTGTCTGATCTATTACACGTTCTACTGTTTCCTCAGTATCTGTGGAAAGTAATACTGAATGCTGCTGATTTAACTGCCAGCTCCTTAGCCTGTTGAAAAAAATTGATTAAAAAGTCAATCATTTAAAAAACATATTTTACCTGAGGTTCCGAAAGGCAACAATTATAGCTGCAACTGTCATAAGGAAGAGAACAAATATGTAGATGTAAAAAAGTAACGTATCCGAGAGTCTTGAAAAAGTATTTAATGGTAGTAAACCAAAAGCTTCTTCGCAAAGATACAGGTTAGCATCAAAATCTCTGAAGAAAAAAGAATAAACCCTGTCATCATGTATTTCATAACTTGATGTCAAAAAGGACCAAAGTATCTCTTTTCCCAAAAAATTATAAAGCTACAGTTGTGTAGATTATTATAAAGGAAAATATCCATCAATATATCACCAAGATTCTAAATGAGAATAACCTGCAGGCTTCACTTAATGAAGTCATACAGAACAGCAAAATTGCAGCAAAATCATACCTTGTTGCCCCAAATCCAAATTTTGCCTTCAGGAATTTGAATATATGTTCATCTGACTCAAGGTTAAGAATTTTCTACAAAGTGGGAAAAAGGAAAGCAAATCATATAAATTAACCTTCACCCAGTAAACAGTTTTTTCATCATTTAAATGAAACTGTGAAGCAACGCAGGCTTACTGAGATAGGGTGCTTTGCAATAAGATAAGCATTGAGTTTCTAATTATGGTCCTGCGGTCCAAAGGCGCAGTTACTTACTTTTTAGAATATCTATTAGGGTTAGTTTCTTATTTACAGATAAAGATTACCCAGGACAAGTTGGTTTTAGCTGTACTGCTTCTTTCAACGACTTATCATATCTTACTGCGATACTTTAATTTCCATGTGTACTAAATTTTTATCTGCTGATACAGATCTCTTGAAAAGACCAAAACTCAAAAGCAGAAAAAATGTTACTGTCACTAATGCTTGCAGGTATCTCTGTGCACAAGAAGCCACTAGAAGTATGGTATGGTCTACAACATTTTATAACAAGTATTCATTTTTAATGGCATTCATTGAAATGTAAATTCAATTAGAATCTTTGCAAATGCTCAGCAGTATCAGAATGCAGTACAAATCTACAGTTGTTACAAAATTACAGGTGAGCATCAAATTACAAATATGTACTTGATTATTTGCTATTAACTTATGAAGTTTTAAGAATGTGTTCTAAAAATCTATATAACAAAAAGATTAGCAAACCAGTAATTTCTAAAATGCAGTCTCTGAAATGCAGTGAAATCTCATTGCAATTTTCATTTAATATTACTGTAGATTGTAACAAATAGCTTTTAGCATAATATATTTTGTAACTTTAGATATTAAAAATTATTTGCTTACCTTGATGAATTTATTTATTATGAGAGTCAGGCACAAGACAAATAGTACGTGGATGATAAGTTTCCCAAGCCTGTTAAGCAAGCCGCCCTTTTTCAGGTTTTTCTAGAAAGAAGAAAATACTAGTATTGAAGTACTTTTTTGTACGTATTAGGAACAAAAGCAACACAGATATTTTGAAATATCTTACCTTCTAGGCCTGATAAGGATCAAATTTGTATTAGGTTTATGTAAGCAAAAACATATATGTGACCAAGTATCCAGAATAAAGATACATTTCTCCAACAAAACTGAAGGGACAATATCATAAGAACTCCCTGGGGTAGTGATCTGGCAGAGTTTTGTAACTAGCCAAATCGCCTTCCTTCAGAGGAATTTTTTTTATTCATTTTTATTACATTTATAGAACTGCTGGCATCCAGTGAAACTGTGGCTGTGTTCCAAGATTCCCCTGATTTCAGTAGTATCGTGTGCCTTTTGAAATAAATATTCATTAGACCTTCCACCTAAACATGGCAAAGCTGTCTTTTGGCTTTAACTGTCAGCTGATAGAATTTTGGAGCAATTTTCCAGTTCAAAGCTGCAAATACACGAATGGTTCTTTGGCTGCTCACAGGCAATTTCGAATAAGTCCAGACATTATCTATCTATAAAAACCACAGTCCCGATTTTAAAAGTCACGAGTGACAGACAGCAGGAATGGCCGTGTAAGTTCATACATTCTGGTTAGAGGCTGTTGTCAATGCCAGTATCAGAAAAAAGGTAACTGTAAATACGGGAAAAAAATCCTAATCTTCGAAAGAAATAATAGATATCAGTAAGCTGAATGTACCTAGTTCTCATAGAATATTTTGGTGGAGGCAGATCCATAAATCCAAGACAAGTCCTGCTAAAACAGGTATAAAGTCCATTTATGCAATTTTTTTGCAGGATGCAAACTGCAACTTGCACAATCTAAATGTTAATAGTAATCACAGAATTATGGTGTCTGATATGCTTGGCGATGCTGTAGTTAGTGTAATTGAATTCATTATTTGATCATGCAATGTTTTTGTTGCTTTACGCTATAGTAATTTCTCTAATTAGTATTAGTAATTTAAGATTATAATGCATATAAATTACTCATTTACCTATATAAATCACACTCTCTATTTAGTAGTACAAAAATGTTTTTATTACCTACCTGGATTGTTCTTGCTATCAAGACAGAAGCATTAAAACTTATAAGTAATGATCCAAGAATCATGGAATTAAAGAACTGTAGGACACAGACTAGCAGTAATCCAGAAATCTGAATGATATAGAGCCATGTAACCTGCAACAATAATGAGATTTTTATGCCTACAAAACTTTATAGTCATAGCTGCTTTTCTTTGCATATGTTTTATAAATTATTTCTACAAAAAAAAATAATCATCTTGCACTAAATCATTACACTTAGAGCCATTACTATATCCTTTCTACCTTTATGTCCTGACCTAGTTGTGTTAATATTTTATACCTAGGGAAGCCTGGTGCTATAATAAAGCAGGTACGTTAAACAATTGCAGAGTGAGGAAAACATTAGTTACTTAATATTTGGAAGTTGTTTTGTATTTTCTTTAGTCAAAGAAGTATTTCTGTATCTTCTCTAATGTCTTTATGACTAAAGAGTAATGGCTCAGTGCCGTTCAGCAATCAAACATCAGCTGATTTCTATAACTTTTTTCTAATAGTTTAGTATAGTCCTTTTTGAGCTATGCTAAACTATTATGAACATTCAGCTGAATGCAAACAGTAAGAACTGGCTGATTTTCTGATACAGCGGTACCAAAATATAAATTTTACCTGACACAAAGATCCTGAGTTCAGTCTTGTATTACAGCAGTGGTGTCAGTATCAAATGGCCCAACAAACTTCAATTGTTTTAAGCAGCACTTTTTTGAAAACTAATATGGAATAAGAGTGGTGCAGTAAGTCCATTTTAGTATAATTCAGGATGAAGCTGGTAATTTGCCAACTTTTAAGGTAGCTGAGATTAGTCACACTAATTGCTAACCTCAGCTTACATTTGCAGATGTAATGAAGAGTTTAGAAACGGTTAAATAAACTACATTTATCTTCATATGCAGCCACCATAATAATTTTCAGTTAAATTAATACAATTACTAATATTCAAGTCTGCTTCAAATTTAACATTAAATTACTTTAATGAAGAGAATTAACTCTTCACCCTACTGCACCCTTCCTTAAAGTAAAGTTAGAACTTTTTTCAAGTAGCATGAGCTTTTACAAGAGCTAAAATCATCTCAGTAGAATTTCACAGTGACATTAAATTCAAAGATAATGTTTCCATCTTCTACAGCATATTTCTATTTCCTAAGATTGACTGTGAATGATCCCATATCTTTTTAGGAACACTTGTTTTACTTTTTGGCTCATTCAGTTCAGCAACAAAGCAGTGACAATGCTGTTATTTTGCAGTGGGTTTGAGTGTATGAAAGATAACCACTTCTCTTGAGCAATCTGGTCTATCTTCTTCCTTCCCTTTGTGGTACAGTGCTACACCAAACTTTCAAACAAGGATGCACAATACTTGAGGCAAGATTCATACACTGTTATGACTTCAGCTTAGGCAAAGTCTTCTTATGCTATTTTTTTTCCCCTGGCCACTTCCAGAGGTCATGCTTAAGCTGTGGTATTAGATCAACCGTTATGATGGTGTTTAAAAGCAATTCCTTAATAGTGTCAAAACATGGCTGTGTTTAAACAAAAATTAAACAATAGAAGTGAATTACATAAAGTGAAATAAAATCAGCTGAAAAGCAAATGGGAAATGGTGTTGTTTTGATTATTCATTCTTACACTTGCAGTATACACACTGTGATTACTTAAAAGCACAAAGCAGCACAGTGTACAATCTGCATCACTTTGGGCATCCAGGCCACTGGTTAGTAAAATATGTCCAGAACTGTCAGCTTTATGATAGAAAAGAAAAATATTTGGTTATTTCCAAACATAACCTTACCTTTGCTGTGGGAAGCATGTCAAAGCAGTCCAGTATGAATAATGCTAATGCTTGTATCAGCATCATAAACTGATTAAATTGCCAAGTCAGGCTAAAGAGAAATGTTGCTATGAATACAGCCATAAGCGTCCATCTCTGGAAGGAGAGAACAAAGTTTTATTTAACTTCATAATTTCCTTCACTAAAAACACAAAACAACCAACCCCCCTCAAGAAAACCAACCAAAATCCACCTTAATTTGGTTTTATTTTAAATCCATTTCTAAAACATTAACGTAGGTTTTCTAACTGCAGTAACTGCTTGGAGGATAATGAACGTTTTTTGGAGTTACAGGTTCTTGTATTTATGCCTGTATTTTACCACTGTAATACCCCTTCCAAGAAAATAGTGAGATCTCAAATAGTTTCAGACCATAGATTTACATGCAATACATGTTTTACTATGCAATAAATAGCAGTTACTTGATCAAATGAGGAGTAATAACTCAAGAACTGTTTGTCAAAGAAACCGTATCACCAATTTGCTTTTATTCTTGCAGATCAGGACAACCTCTTAGATTTGTAAACCAAATGAATTCAAAAGACAATCTTTAATCCTTATGCTTTACAAGCTTTTCTCTTCCTGCCCGTTTTGTGTTACTCTCATGTTTTCTTAAATACAGTGTTGTCTTGTACTTCAGAGCTTGCCTTTTTTCATCACTGAGCATATGTATTCCTTTGTACTTCTACTGCACCTACATTAATAGAAGGCTCATCTGATTAATGTTTTCAACAGCGTGACACGTGTGTGTGTGTATATCGACCGCTATAACAGTTGGTAAGTATTTTGACCTAAGTTTTAGAGATAGTTTTCTGATACTGTTGTCATGCTTGTTAGAAATACTCACTTCTTGAACAGGCTGTAGATGAGTTCTGAACAGGTATGTGATGGCTGCTATTTGGACAGCAAAGAATGGTAGTGCCCAGTTCTCTCTTAAAGGAATGGTGAATTCCACTCTTGTAGTATCTACTCTGTACAAAACAAACAAGACTTTCATAAATTTAAAACAATTAAAACACCAACCTGGTAACAGAGAGGTTGCATACAGGCGTCTTTGTGGTATTTTAACTACTTCTTGATAAAAACAGAGGCTCTACACTCTACTTCCTTCAACATGCCTGGCTCTGAAAAAAATTGTTCTGGAAGTCACCCATTGTTTCTGTACCACAAATGTTGTATTTGAGCTTCACTTACTGTTAAAAAACTTATACTGTGGATTAAATCTTACGAAGCACAGCTTGGGTAATTGAAAAATGAACAAATGCTAAAACAAAAACAAACCCAAAATCCAGCATGTGGAGTTTTCACACCACAGGTAATTTTACTTCGCTTTTTGGTTTGTGGAAAGCACGTGTAGGAATAAACAGGTATCAGTTTCTTCACTGTGATCTCAGTGCATTGGATTTAAACACTGCTAAACTGGTTAGGAATCTCCGGTCATTTTTTTGAATGTTCGAACATAGTAAGTATGTGGTGGAAGTTAAGTTCCCCAAAGGTTAGTCATTTACAAAAACTGAATTAAATGTTAAAACCAAAAAAACATTTCCCCTTTTTTTTTTTGCATAGAGGAAGCATTTGTTAAAAAGGAAAGTAAGCACAAGATGTGCTTAGCTTGATGAAAAAAAATGTCTAAAATGGAGTTACTCAGTAGCCTCAGATGTATGTCATCTGGACAGAAAGTCTTTATCTAAATCAGTTCCATGTACTTATTTTATTTGCATAAGGGATAACAAGCTTCCATTGTTCATGGATTATTAGAAAGATGGAGAAAACAACTATGCTCTAAATATTCTGTAAATGGAAAAGATGACCTTATGAAATACACAAGTGAACTACTGCACATTGCATGTATTATTTAATTACTTTCATCTTTGGAGAAAGAAACAGTTTCCCACTATATACACCTATAATCATTCTGTAACAGACATGCTTGCAGATAAAACTCCTTTACAGCTGCTGATTCACATACCAAACAGTTTTGATAGAACTGACACTGCAATCTTTTTTTCTTAATTAATTTACAGATAACAGCCCACTCACCAATATTAACTTCATGCCAGCAGCTTACTGCTGGCATAAAGACAGTTCTTTAGTTTTTCTCTCCAAATTGAGAATTCTTCAAGTGCTAAAGCACTAAAACAGCTCAATTACCATCTTTTTTCTCTGAGTCTTAGTGCAGGAGATGTCTACAGGAATAAGGAAACAGAGAAAGCTGACTGATGGTCTTTGTTGAAGGAATCCCTGGAGGTTGGATGTAGGGCTGTGAGGAGAGACCTGAAGTGCACATATGTATGTAGGTGTCTTTAACACCGAAGGGATCCTAGGATGGAGAAGACGGGGTACATCATCTGGAGATCCAGACTCCTCTGAAATACGTAGGCTACTTTCAGAGACCAATTTAAGCCAAAATTTTCAATTTTCTACTCCTACTTCTTGAAACTTCAAAATCCTAGCCTGCAGTTAGCTCACTTGATTTTATACTACTTAAAACATTTTTTCCATTTTCTGGCTAATCTGGAGAGAGGCTTTATAATTTCATTTTTTTTGTCCAATTAATCATGCATTTGAATCACGCACTGTAATGCCTTACCTTTGAAATGAGGTACAACTTTAGAAACATCGAATGTTTAATCTCACTTACCTGTTTGTAATGTACCAGCAAGCTGCCAACAACCCTGAAAGCCATGTTCCACTAAGAAGCCAGCTTGTTACATACAGAGCAATGACATAAACTGCCTGAAGTCCAAACAAAGTGTAGATATAAAAATAAACGGGCTCTAGGTATTGCTGTAAAACACAAGAATACTGATGTTGACATAAAACACTCATGGCGGGGGGATTATATTTACTATGAATTAGGTTCTAATTTTACAAATTAAAAAGGTAGCAGGAATATTTCTAATTAGAAAATAACTAAAAAGGGGAGCTATCATTCACTGCGCAATCTTCATAATGCACTTACAATCTAAAGCCATAAATAAATGCCTACCTGAATTGGAAGAATCCTATACAGAATGCTGAGAAACACCTCCTGGTAAACATTCATTCTTTCAAGTATGTTAATTGTCCTCACAGATTCAGTTTTATTGTCATATACTAAACCATGTAAACCTTAATGATAAAGAGAAATTGAAATAGGAGATTGTCATTTTCCCCCTCCATCTTCATTTGAACAGTGAATAACTTTTTCAAAGGTATTTTAGGATCTCTCATCAAAAACTGCAAACTTCTGAGTCAAGGATTCAGAGGATCACATTACCTCTGAATCAACATGACCTTCTGAGGTCTTCAGTCTCCCTGCTTCAAATGTGACTGAGAGTGCTAAATCAAGTACTATGTATTTAGTAATGTAGAAAACACGTATTTTTACACTTACATTCCTAGCACAGAATCTGTGGTACATACTGGATCTTGAGAACCATTCTCGTCACTACTTTGAACACAGGTGATGTTAATACTGACAAATGTGTACTATGAGCAAAATTGCTAGGCAGCAACAGTTAAGTATCTAGAAAACATGAGACTGTCACAGAAAACCTCATCATCATATATGACTTCCTTGGAAGCTGCTCATTGTGTCACTTACTGTCCAGGCATACAGCAAAAAAATTGCCACTTCCCACAAATAGCTCATAATTCAAATGAAATGAGAAGAATAAAAATGAAAGTAATAACTGAATAAACCAGCAAGGCTGAAACCTTAACAGATATGAAGTTGTCCCTCAAAGCGACTGCCTTCATCAGAATGTGAGCGTGTGGCACAGAAACCAATGTATCATTGTGAAATTTATTACGTCCATGACTTTGTGGCTCCCTGGTGTATGAAGAGAGTAAATCTGTCTGCAGTACAATTGTTACACTATCTTTCGCAGTTACGGTATTCCTTGTTCTCAACTACATTTGAGAAATTATTAAAAAGTCAGCTGGCAACACGAAGTAAAACTTACTTTACAGTTTACAATACCTTGCTGGATGGAAGCAGCCTGAATCATCTGTTTGTAGTAGGAATAATAAAGTCCACATTCTGTTCTGAATGAAATTTCTCTTTCGACTTCCTGCAAGTGAAAATTCAACAGTAAAGTCACTTTCCATTTGTTTTTCACAATCACATGAAGCAGCCTTCAACTCAAATTCTTGCGGCACCAGGGAAATTGACCTATACAGTGGCTTGAGTCTTTGGCTCCTTGCATTCCAATGCAACTTAGTTCAAATAAAGATAAAATACATGGAAAAATTAGGGTGATAGGTAAATGGCTGAAGTGTCAATGCCTCTGCTAACTGGGAAAACGTGTATGTCTTTTATGATTCTGATGGGCTGTTCAGAAACATTTTGGATCTTTTACTTTTTTTTTTTTTAATATTCAGCATTTAGATAGTGCAGTGGCCAACAGCTGGACTTCAATGCTGCATATGCTTGCTCCATGCACTTAACCTTTTCTTCCAGATGTAGATATCCCATAGTGTTCCATGGCTTTGCCACCTTAAGGCTCAATTAACTCAGTGTGCTATACTTGGGACTGCATCATAATACCACTCTGGTACTTCAGCTGGCAGGTTCTGCTGCTGCCCACTTGTTAAATGCTGGTTCTTGCAGGAAGCCAGCTGTTCATCACTCTCATACTAAAATATTACAGGTTTAAAGGAAAAGTGATTCTTAGTTTTTAGGTGTAGGTAAAGTTACTGTTTTAAATGTAAAAGTGTTCAAATTATTTAAACTAGGTTCACTTCAAACGGTGCCTTTTTCTTGGCTGATATTGCAGCAGGTTGAGTCTAGCAAGATACGAAAGTTCTAGAGAAAACTGCTCTCAGTACAGGATCTCTGCTTTGCAATTCACCTCCTTTTGTTAACTCATTAGTTGTGAAGACCTAATGAAATTTAACACAATCAGAGCCTTGGGCAACCACATTTAAACAAAGTAAGACTGAATCAACAACCAATCTGAAGAGAAAGAATAGGCATTGTACATATTTTTTTATTATTATTAGTGATATTTTTAGTTGTTTATATAAAAACATCCCAGCAAACATATTTCATGAGCAGTAAGTTAGAAAATGTTTATATATAGACCTGAAAATCTAGTAAGATTCCTGTATGTGATGTATGCAAGTCATTAAGACATTTAAGTGGTATTTCTAAAAATAATCTTATTAATTCAGCTTTCTTCACAAAAAAACATTACTGAAATAACAGAATGCTAGTGTTTTCTGAGATTTTTATGAATGCCATTCTGGTTAATGCAACCTTGTGTAGAATCCCAAGACTTTTCATCTTTCTTATATAGTCCTATCTCTTTTGCTGGAACAGAATCAATACTATTTCAGAGATAACATAAAGCTAGATAAAAAAAAATCACGTTCCTCCCTCCTCTGGCCCAGTATAAAATCTTATTTCAAACATGTGTTTTATTGAAGTCAACTGTTGACAAACTAAACCAACATTAGTTCCGGTCTGAGAAAAATCAACAGAAAAAAATGCATCTGATTCAATGTAAGTTTACAATTAAACTCTCCAGCTGCTCTACGACATACAAATCATTGTAATATCAGCAGAAGAAACTGACACTGGCACTAAATACTAAAAGCCACACACTTGGCAAAATGAGAATGCTGGATTTTGAACGAGCTCTATTTTCAAATTCATCACTACTGGAAAGTTTTCTAATACCAAAAAGTGGCTGATTCTAAGTGCTCGTAAAAAAAGAAAAAAGAATAAAGAAGGAATGTTAACATTTGGAATTTATTAAGGGGGAGAGAGAAGTCACAGAGGGGGATCTAATTAGCAAAAATGCATTCAAACATGATTAATTTGTAATCCTGGCACCAGCTGTATTCAACCAAATGCTATACTTTATGAGACAAACACTAGTGAGTTTTACATCTGTTTCACGCTAAGGTAACATCTGTTTTATTCACTCACAATACTTTTCCAGTTCTACAGCAATTTATACTTTTCCTAGTGTTCCATGTCAATAAAAACATACAGACTTATGGGTAAGCAGTGTAACAGCACATTTATCTTTCTGTATATTCAATTTGTGAGTCTTTAACAAAGAAGTTATCACTGTTCCAAGGGGGGAAAAAAAAAGAATACTATCCTCCAGAATACATATAGAGTTGCACATCATTCCTATTTATGCAGTTGTATCCCAATAATATTAAGTATTCAAAACAAAATACAAAGGACTTCCTGTCAAGGGCAGTGCAAAAATTTTAGAGCTTAGGTTTCCTCAAACTCCTTAACCAAGTCACTCACAATACTTCGCAAGAAGCCAAAGCCCAAGTTAAGGTTTTCTATAAAGAAAGTATGTAAAGCTCCAATTACTCTTCTGACAAACCTAAAACACTATTTGTGTAATGGAAAATATTTTTTAGTTGTTCAATTTAAGATCAGAAAAATCCAAGAACAGTCTCAACCACAGAAGTGGGAAGAATACACAGCTGCTGTCAGTGTTCCTGGTTGAGAATCATGCCCTCAGCAAAATTATCTAATCCTTGTACATGGTCTCTTGGCTGGTTAACCTCACACCCATCTGCCAGAGCGGCATGGTTCCTACTCAGATCATCCTTTTGATCCAGAGTAAAAGCACCCATAACAACTCAACAGGTACTTCTTTGGAAAAATACTACCATAGTACTGGACTGCCCTCCTCCTCTTCATGACTTACACATTCATTTTGCGGACTTCTAATTAGCTGGCTATTCATTTCCCCACTTTTTTTTCATCTTTCTTTTTATATTCAAAATGTAATAAGGGACAATATAAGCACTTCAGTGAAGGAATCCCAGGTTTCTTATCCTGCAGCTGAGAGATACAAAATTTGGTATTTTCATTCCTGACTTGCGAGCAGCAATTTTATTACAGGAAAATTCAATAATAGTAGTCTAAATGCTTACTTGGAAGGGATGAAGAACAAACGAAAGCTCTGAAGTTTGACTGTTTGTGTTACAGTATCAATTTGCTATGTGGACTTGGCTCATCCCTGTTCAAAACTTCTTCAGTGTGCACTGAACAAGCAATATACCAGCTGACAGGAGAGGTAACACAATTCTCTCTGTCCCCCCCATTATGTTATTTTCATAGTAGATCCTGTTCCCAAAAGGTAACTCTAACTTGAGGAGCAGTCACTAAACCGCTATTGAAGAAATCAGTAAAAACAGACTAGACATTTTATATGTTGTGCCAGAAAGTTTTCAGAAAACTGGGAAAGGATTTTTGAATAAGAAATCTCTTTCGGTTTTCACCATCATAAACTGAAATCTTTGTTGTTTTAATGTATATGAGGACAGACTGAAACTTTTTTCTTCAAAATTGTTTCGTCAAGGTAAGTGATCATAAACTTCTGTGATCCCTGCTGGAAGCGTACACAAACACAGCTTCTGAGTATGTGACATGGTATTCTGTATTCTCTTTATCATCATTCTTTCAGGAATTCTTGGAATACAAAAAAAAAAAGAATACCAATCACATACTTCTTTCACAGCATAAAACACTCTTCAAAATCTGCATTTTCAGTTTCTCGGATAACAATTCTACATCTTCCTCCAACGACCATGGCAAATTTACGATAGCAGGCATATTTATTAGCAAATAACAAGATTCACACATACTGCAGCAGGGGAAATCAATGCGTTGTTGAAAGCCATATTCAAAATAGAACAAACAGTGTAACAACTACAAAACAGTTTTTCTAGCTGGGAGAACCATTGCTGGAAGACACCCAAAACTGAACTGGCTTTCCATCAACTACAACTGAAGTTACAGGAAGACAATCACTACAAGTGTACATGCTTGCAAATTCAGTTACGTAGAAGTTAAGAATCATGACTGCAGAATGAACTATTTTACTTTCAATTTTTAGGGCTGAACGCAATTGGCAAACTGCACAGTTTTGTAGCTACACAATCATGATGTTCATGTATCAATGAGGTCTTCAGAACAAAAATTCCACCTTTTGTACCTAAATGGTGTATGTAAACAGCGCTGTCTAGTTCAAGTGCAAAAGTGTCAGATAAACACTGCAGACCTCCTACTGCTGTACAAAGAGAGGAGTACCTTCATGTAAAAGAAAAAGATGACAAAAGAAGTCTTCTATTACATTGCACTCTATCAATTTACCAGCCATACATGTCCTTTTGCGTACCAATTCCTACCATCTGACTAGTTGTACTTTATTGGAAGAGAGAAGTAAAGGTTAGGGAATAACACATCATTATAGAATTTGTGTATCAGAGTTCAGCAACATAAACCCTCCAAATCTGCGCTGTTTAAAGCTAATTCAGAGTGACTGAAGTTACTAATTTCACATGCATGGAAATACAACTGATTTAGAATTAATTTTCTTTTCTCTGTTTCAGAGCAGTGGTGATGCACTATGTTTCATAGGTATGGGGGTTAATGAAACACTGGATGCATACTAGTATTGTGCCCATTTATTCTACAGGTAATGTTCAGGTAAGAAGCAGAATAAAACAAAATAGCCCCTGTGATTCATTAAGCAAGGCATGCAGTAATTATGTGCCAAGGATTAGGCTATAGTCCTCTCTTCTGAGAATTCGGGCTGGGATACATATTAAAATAAAACTTAGTCTTTCAAAATTTTTAGAAAATTCAGCTAATATATACAGAAAATTATGCTTTGCCCAAACTATAAAATGTTAGAGAAAAAAGCAAGTTTTTCTTTTATTTTCAACATAATTTTTTAGGATCTCCAATTGTTCCACAGTGTATTTTATTCTCACCTTTAACTAGTGTATGATATGTGCTATAACATTAACCAATTCAAAGTGCTGGAAACCTGTACACGCATGTAGGGACACTACAATGTCCACTCACTCATACAAGCACAGAGAGGTCTATATACTGGCTTACAGATGTTATGATGAGCCGCCTTGCATCAGCTTTGCAGGAATTTTCACAGGCTCTTAATATGTGGTCTTCTCTTCCCATACTACTCACAAAACAGTGTTTTATTTAAACTTTATCTCATCCATGTGTTCCTTCTCTGCTTAGTTAAGAGAAAGCGTATCAAAATACGCAGTTCAGATTTCTCTTCTTGTTATTTATGGCCACAAAATGCTCTGATATGGATACTGGCAAGAAAGTAAGTCTAGACTGTATTTAAGTTAACAGTAAAACCTTGGAAAGCTTTGTGTTAATCAAAGTGAAAGCACAGTCAGAGTCTGACTTGGCTGACAGTTGCAGAAATTTTGATTAGAGTTGACTCATCCCAAACTTTCTTTTTATTTGCAAATAAACTGCAGGGGATACTATCTGTTTGGTTTCAAACTGTAATAAATAATTTGAGAACAAATCTTTCTTCAACTTTGAATCTCGCCTGGGACATGCTTACAAATTGCTTTGATTTGTCTGATCAATCAAGTTACAGCTATAGCCTTCTATTTGGGAAGATAACGCTAGAAACAATTTAAGTTGAGAGCGCAAATGTGAAAAACCAAAACAGGTTACACTCCCTGAACACACAGCACCAAAAAGCAGAGGTACATATGAAGCCTGATCACTTCTGGCTCTGTGTTACATCCAGTTATTTTATCTCTCATATGTGAAATCTTACTAAAGCTTTTCCTGTTGCTACCAGTTTAAAATTAGCACTGTAGCCACATGCATCCTCTGGTGGACTTCACACCTTACTGAAGAAGGTATACTGTGAGATCTGCATCTCTGTCTCCTTTAGCCTGCTGGTAGATGAACTTAACGCTTTACAGAACCTTTCCGTCAAATTGGCTGGAACTGTTGATGTTCCAGTGTTACTAGCTATCGTATCAACTCCATAGGATGAAATGAGAGCTACAAAGACAACAGAAACCAGATTAAAAATATCACTTTAAATGAAAACAATAATTACCAAATAAAATGAGCATTTCATCCATTGTGAGGCCATTTAACTGCCACTACAGACCACATTCTCTCAGTGAATTTTGTGTCCCTCTGTATCAGTTTAACAGAAAAAAAATGCTCTGTTACGTTCATACATTGCCACAAGTCCATGCCCGTTTGTATTTCAAAATATGTAATACCTGCAAAATTATTCAATACTTGCTTTTGGAAGGAAAAGGCAAACCTAAGGTCTACCCTCAACATATATACAATCTATCTATATATACAAAGAGGGGTGGGTACAAAACAGTATTATATATATAATACAACAGCAATTATTTCAGAAAGTACCAATCATTTTATTACGGGAACATAAATGTTTCTGGGACAGAAAAAGTGCGTATTACAGGAAAGATATATTGCAATGAAAGTATTCCAATTAAATACATGTAACTTTGCATAACATAATACACAGACCTAACAGAGTGAAATTAAGGGAATCTAACAGGGAAATGACTCACCTGTTTCTCTTCTCTGGTTAAATTTAGGTATGTGTATAGCTGCATTATTTTCCCATGCAATGATTCTAGGAAAAAACTAGTCAGTCCTGGATCTTGGGAATGGTTAGTTTTACATTGGTGAATGTCTGAAATATGTTTTGAGGTTTGTAAATTTATGATAACGTTACATAAAATTAGTACTGAAGAGTAAGATACTGTGCCTAAACTGTATGACAACAACACAGTGTAAATACAATTAAAGAACTGTGTGCCAGGATTTTGCATATTGTTTATTTTAACTGTTTTTTGTTCAGTTTTGGATTGCTTTGGATAAAAGAAAGATTATTATAGAGCAACATATTGTTAGATTGTTGAAATTCTATTCTAGATAATGATCAATGTTTGGAAGAACCATAGCTACAACTCAGCTGCTGCATAGCAATGGTTTTAAAAACTGGGGGCAGTTACTCAAGTATTTAAAAAGTGATGTGAAGGGAAGCAGAGCTTTTTGTAAATTAATTTTTTTAAAAATGAAATCATCTAGGTTTTTTAGCAAGTTACAAGACAAATAAATGAAATTTCAAATAACACTTATACTGATGCTCTATTAAAGCATTGATGAAACTATGAAAATGACTGTTACCTTAATATTGGAAAACCACAGGTCATTTTCATGCAGTGTAGCAACATAAACAGAAGTAAGAAGTCCAAGACAGATGGCAAGAATTCCACCAACAGTTATTGAGAGTATGTTCCACAGCTTTCCACCTGTATGATCTTAGAAGAAAAATATTTCATTCTGTAATTGTGAAACACATAATTCATCTTAAAGGAATTTTGGAAACTCATTTATACATGTCCCGTGCTAGCACAGTTTACATTCTGTAGATAACAGGATACTTGGCTTTAAGGGGTCTTTATGGAGAAGTTTTTTTTAATCTTCTCATATAGCAAACTCAAGAGTATTTTATTTACATGCAAAGTGAACTAAGGTGTGCCTTAATTGGTAACATGTAGTTATAGTTTAAGAACACCATGATCCTATATAAATCTAGATCAGTGATTTTGGTGATATTCTTCTAACCTGTGCTTAGGATAGATACCTAAAGCTGAACACTACTAAAAAGCCATAATGTTACAATCCTCCTCGTTACCCACCAGACACAATTTTCCCATCAGGCTTCACATTCTTCTCCTCTGGAGGCTGATCTTCAGGCACTTCTGTGCCTTTTCCAACCCTTCTCTGTCTTATGGTTGTCATGACGTCTGTCACTTTAATTCATTATTCTTCAGTTTGACTCCTAAATGGACACAGACAAGCAATGCATCTTCCGACCCAAACACTCACTTAATACTGTATGAAATATGTGAAAAATACCCCGTATTTTACTGCTATCACTTTGACTTACAGAACTAAACCGAAGTGTTGTCTTACAAAAATTCAAGATTTTTAAATCCGCACAACTTGGAGTGCAAATGAAAGCATAGAAAAAACATTGTTTTAGATTTGTAAAGACTTAAAAGTTCACAATTTTACATACTCTTGCACAGGTTTTCAGAATGATTAATTACTTTAGCTGCCCTTGCTTTTGGCCCTTGACTCAAAATGCCCACCAGGCTCCACTCTGAAAAAGTGTAAGCCCTTCAACGAAAAATAAGTCCTTTTAGGGTATTTTAGTTGGGCACCTAAAACAGAAACCCTGTTGCCTTAATCTTGGCTTTCAGGAAATCCTGAAAAAGGGGACCATGAGATGCAAAAATTATGTCAGAGAAATTGTGTTATGAAAACCTAGAGAGACAGCATTAAAACAAAAAAATCCTTATGTTTTAGGTTTGTAAAGCACCATGAAACTTGAGAACACTACAAAAGACAGAAAGAAGAGCAGCTTGTCATTCCCCGTCAATTCCCAGGAGCTCTCTCTGTTCTGGGAGGAGGGTCCACACACAAAACTGCTTCAACCTTCCATTCCACGCTTGGAAATTAATTATGTCCCATCCTGAATGCCCCAATCTGCTACCATCCCCAGAGCAGAAACACTGGTATTTGTGTCACCACTAGTATAACCGACCGGTAATGACCTAAGAAATGCACCCCAACTGCACAACTTTGTCGTTTTTAAGCTTTTGCAGGGAATTACCTTCACCTTTTCCCCACACGCCTGGGAAAACACACGGAGGGAACTATGGGAGCATATATCCAAGCTGTTTTTAAATAGCTGGTTTGTAGAAAACCCGACAAATAATTAACAGAGGCAAGACGGTCACCGCAGCCACGCTCCTTCCCCGCACCGGCCGCCTCAGCCGGCTCTCCTCAGCGCCGCGCCGAGGGGAACGGCTCTGCCCGCCACACGGGGGAACGCCTCGACGGGGCGCCCGGGGGGAGCCGGCCCAGCCCGGCCCCGCAGCTGCCTGAGGCGAGGCGAGGCCTGGGGCGGCGGGGGCAGGCTCTGCGCTGCCGGCCCAGGGGACACGACAGGGGCCTCGAACACCGGTGGCTGCAGGGCAGCGCGGCGGGCAGGCGAGAGGGCGGCCGGGAGCGGAGAGGAAAGCGGCCCCGGAGGCCGGGCAAGGCGAGAAAGGGAGACAGGAGGCGCGGGCCTGGGGCCGCTGCTCCCCGGGCCGGGGCAGGCCCCACGGGGCGCGGGCAGCCCCACACAGCGCCGCCTTTCCGCCGCCGCGGCCTGCGCGGCCCGGCCTGGCTCGGCCCGCTTGACGGCGGCCCGCCCGCCTCCTCCCCTTCCCCTCCGCCCCCCCCAGGCGAGGCCGATACCTGCCGGCGCTCCGAGGGCTGCGGGTTGCTGCAGCGGGGCGGCGGCTTCTCGTACCGGCGCTGCCTGCGCGGAGCCGGCCGCGCCCGGCCGCCAGGAGGGGAAAGGGCGGGGGCGGGCGCGGCGCCTTTTGTTCGGCCGTGCCAGGCGGGGCGGAGGGGCTGCGGCAGCCGGGGCGGTGGGCAGTGGGCAGTGGGCAGGCAGCCGCCGCCGCACGGGGAGGCCCGGGCGGGGAGGAGCCGCGGGCCTCGGGCAGGGGCGGGCTGAGCGGCGGCGGCGGGGCGGCACCGTCCGCGGCGAGCTCGGCCTCCGCCGCTGCTGGCGGGGAGGGGGCGGCTACAGCCGCGCTCCGCAGGCCGGCCCTGGCTGCCCCCAGAGGGGTTAAAGTGGTTGAAATGTCGGCGCTGGGGCGGGCGGGGAAGGTGCTTGTTTAAAACAGGGGCGTAGGATTTATATGTTAGTGATGGTGTCGTCGTGTGTGTACCCCTACCCCCCCCATCCCCCCCCCAAGTAGATGCAGTTCCAGGTACATGTTAAGTGATTTCTGAAAATTAGAATCCTAAACGGCACAGGTCAGTTTTGTGTTCAATCCATTATAAACACCACTAGTTATTGATCAACTGCAGCACCAACGTGCCGGGGGGTGGGGGGTGAGGGGAAGACCTTTACCTCTGTAGCAGAAAACTGCAGCACTGGACTGTTTCCTACTGCACAGGATTAACCTACCCACACACTAATTCTTTACTGTAAATTTTATTTGTAGTGTCTTTCAAGATAGTTATTTTAGAAAAAAAAATCCCCATAAAGCCTTTATCAACATGTCAACTTTTGCTTTTGGGCAAAACCATCTTAGTTTTACCAATTCTGTGTTTTTGTTTTTTTTTTTTAACCGAGGTAATATTGGGTGAAGTCAGTATTTAATAGCGTTTCACTTTCTGAGTGGCTCCAAGTGACAGCTCTTTTCCAAACATGCCTAGAAGGGATTGCAAAGAACCCCAGTAGCACGGTGCGTTAACTTTTCTGCAATAATTCTGTCCATAAATACGTGCCAAAGATACAGGACAGTGATTCAAATCCCACTTGTGTGGCAGGGCTCTACCCCCTGTTCTCCTAATTCCCAGGAGCGTTACAATCATCAGACGTTAGGTCAATGCAGCTTTATCCCAGCAAGCTGTGTGTCCAGTCCCCTTTCTGCAAAAGCTGCAACTCCCAGTAGCAGGCACGGTGCCCTTTCCCTGGGCAGCTGCAGCCCTGTGCTGGGCTGGCCAGTGCTCGTAAGCAGGGAAGGTGATAAGGTGTCTTGGGGTATCAGGTGGATCCCACATGACCAGGTTATTTATGGGGGGGGCAAGTAACTTCTGACAAGGCTCTTCTGCTGTATTAAGCTGAAGCAAGCAAAGTATTGTAGCCCGGTGAACAGGGTAATACCTGCATGCCACATCCTACACCACAGGGACTTTTTTTCTCAGGTTTTGCATTAGAGAAAATGTGAAAAAGCTGCGCGGTACAGCATTCTGTAGCATTGCAACTAAACCCATTTGTAGTTCCAGCTTTTCTTACTTCACCGTATTTGGCCCAGGGCTATAATAACAACAACAAAATGAAAAAAGATTGCCTGTTTATGTAGATGTAAACCATGATAATACCAGCAATGGATACTCTGGCAGTACTTTCTCTTTTCTCTCCTTGGCCAGCAGCAGCAACTGAGTTTGACTTCCCCCCGCCCCCTCCCCCCCCCCAAAAAAAAACCCCAAACAAACAAAAAGATGGGAAGAAAAGCTCAGCAAGGCCAAGAAATATGCTATATATTAAAAATTAGGTTGCAAGGTATGTTTTAGCTTATGTGATGGATAAAGAAGAGTCAACCACTTACCTGAATAAAAGCTGCATAAGGCTTTCACTCCATTTAAATTAGGGAAAAAATTCCTGCTAGCTTCATTATGGATTTTGAAAGTGCAGTTCTGTCCTTCAGCACTGTCCCATCATAACTGCATGAAGGCTTACAAATATTTTGACTTAATAGTCTCATATTTCACCACTACAGTTACTTCTATAAAACTTGTATTAACAGTATTAAAACTGTAATAACTTGACACAAGAGTGAGAAATGGCAGTGAAATATTTCAGATACTTTCTGATTTAAACAGATTCCCAAATCTCTGAACACTAGTTCAATGTTTGAATTTTCCATATTCATATTTTATACAGGTCAAATAAAAGTGACTAAAGTGTTTAACAAAAAAAGTTTATTACCAAAATACAATATTAAAGTCAATACGTGACAAACTCCTGTAAAGCAAAATAAATTATTCTAACATTGTACAGTATTTCAGAAGGTAGTTAAAGTAGTACTACAGACTTTGCTTCATAGTTCCAAACAGTCGTCTATCAGGAACACAATCCTAGAGAGAGCTTAAGGCATGCAGCTTAATGTGCTGGATAATTTTATAAAATGACAGTCATCCTATTTAATAAGATACAGTATCAGAATTAACTGCAGTCTTTACATGTCAGTTTTCTAAATTTTTTATACTTTGGCTAGAAAAGCAGTGCCATAGTGTTACAATACCTTTTCTTAAAAAAATACATGTACCCATGTCCATGAATATCAAATGCAAATGTAAATTTCTATTAAATATATCTTAACAAATGTTACTTTGAGCACCAACTGTACATTTTTAAAAATGATTAAATAAGGGCTTCTGAAAAGAGGAAAATACAATAACTCTGACTGAATCCCACTCTATTTTCCCAGGCCAAGCACAAATCGGAAAGATGAAATATGCACCTACTTATCAGTACAGCCTAGTACAAATGAAGTTTTCTCTTTAGTAGAAGTACAGGCATTTAAAACAAAGCTGCAAGTTACAGATCGTATTGCAGAATAAAATCTAATTTAAACAAACAGCAAGTGAATAGCTGATCATCTGATAGTGCTGTGACAGAAGATCCAAAAGTATTTTAAAAGCTTAAAGAAAGGGGAAGACTGCAGTGTTAGTGACTTTGAAATGTGCTTAAAACCCCCTACATAACATGCAATCAAGCCAACCATACGCTTTCTAAAGCAGATAACCTGAGGAATAATTTGCTTTCAGAAAAACTAAGTCTATAATTAACTTCACATGCAGAACTTCTGATAAAGTTCATGGGAGTTGTGAGTGGGTAACTAATGGCAAGCAGCATGGAAACAGTTAAAAAAAAATTAAAAAATCTCTGCATATGGGAAAGAATTATTTGCTGGCATTTGTTAGGATTGATAATGGTTTTTAGAGGCAACTAACTTTCTACTATTTTATAGGAACACACGGTGAAAAAAAAGGAACAAGATGGCAAAGAACAACTGTGAATAGATGCATCCTGTTTAGTAATCCCATTACAGTGAGTCCTGGTGCATTATGCTGGATGCTGCAAACGTGGCTTGCACATACACCACAATTGTTAATTTAGATTCAAGGTTACTTGCTTTTTAAGTCTTACTTCACTGCCATCTCCTCCTTAGCTTATGAATGCAAGTTTTTCACCTTTCTATCTTTCACTAGCTGAGCAGCTTTAACATAATAATCCCTTTACACAAAAATAACAATGTGGCAAAATACTGTTTCTGTGGATACTGACTGGTAGGTTACCTTTACTATGGATCTCATTGTACCTTTAATTTTTTTTCAACAAATGGGATCCCTGAATGAGAAAGTTGAGATATATTCCAGATAATGTACTCTTTTCACATGAATTCTATATTGAAGGTAAAATATTGGTGTCAATAACACCGTATTAATAACCCATTAAAAGTTTACTATCTCTAAGACAGCATGAATAACCCATTAAAAGTTCACTATCTCTAACTGAATTTGAGATCGTGTCAATAAATCATGTTTTTCAAATGCAAAATCCATCTGTAGGAATATGAAAAATAACTTTTAACTGAAAAGAATGTATACTTACTTCACATATGTATTTAAAATATCTCAAATATCTGACACAAAAATGCTTTGATATTATACCCTGACCAATTTTTAAAGTAAAATGTGTACTTTCTGCTATCTAATTTATAAACAAAATAATAGATATTTAACCCAGAATAACAAATCAAATGGAGGAAATCACATGAAAACAAAAATCATCAAATGTATTTGAAATCCTAGTGCCTTTACCCCTGGGCCTTTAGATTTTGTGCTGGTTCCTAAAGTTGTAACGACTTGTTCTTCTGTTTGCCACTTCTAGTCAGCGATAGTGCAATAGACTGTACACTACATATGCCACCTTCTTAGATTTACAGTTGTAGCTTATTTCTGCTAGCAGAAACTAAAGTGTAAATAAAATAACTGTAAAATACTGTTTTTCTAAGAGTAAGTCATTTTTAAAGTAGTGAGCTACTAAAAATCAGGTAACTCCATCCCCATGTCAGGAACTAGGCATGCTTCTGTACATCTGCCATTTTTCAAAAGCAGAAATACATACCTGAACTAGAAAGTTTAAATCTAGCTGCTAAAGGACTTCTTTGGAAGTGCTACTACTTCACTTGGTTGAAGCATATATTTCAAACAACTTAAGGAGCCAACTTTTACAAATAACCTCAACAAAGTTGCCAGTAATTAGCCAGTATGATAATATTCTGAAATGATACATAGATTAATGTCTTGTACTGCAAACTGCTGTAACTGTAAAAGAAAAAAAAGGCACTGTAATTTTAGAAGCTAAAGGCTTTAAAAGGGAGTTTTCTATGCGTTCCTCAGAAAACAAAGTAATCCCTAATTCCCTTTATGAATCCCTATTATATGCACTAGTAAAATTTATTCTACAAGTGACTGGATAAATTTTCGCTTAAAATACAGTTAGCCTTTTTTTAAAAAATATGATTTTCTACAGGAAGATTACTGTATCTTTCAGTGAATTACTTCTACAGTTACAGCTCTGCCAGACAAGTGAGGATTTTAGACAGCCAGTGGGATTTCAAAGAACTCCAAAGCACGCAGGCATTTCTCAAAATCCCACTTCGAGCTCACCTACACCTTTAGCAATCTACAAAGTTTTAATCTACATCACTTTGTGGTGATTACTGTTAATATCTTGTTCTCATTAAAAAACACTGCTCATATATACTGCAAAAGTAATCACCACAAATTAAAAGTGACATATGATAAGCTTGCTTTTTTTTTTTTTTTTTTTTTTTTTTTAAATACTTCTGCCGAATGTGTCAAGAAAACCATTAAGAAACAGTAGGTCATCATTATAAAGGATCTTTTACACACTATCATTCCAAAAATTATAATTTTTTTAGTTAGGATCCAATCAGATAAAGTTATTAGCAAAATGCTTCTAGGCTTCTCAGCTCCTGGTGCTCTAAATCAAGAGAAAAGATAGAAGTCTTTGTTGAAGGACAACTTGGAGTTTGTAAGGCCTTAAAAATAGATTGGAAAAAATGAAACGCCTATGTCTGCATGCAAGCACACACATGCCCTTCACCCGCCTCCTCTCTGCCTACCTTCCAGAATCCAGGCAGTGGGGTTTAGGAGATCATAGTTTAAAATTTTTATCTGGTCTGTTGCCAGTTTCACAAAAAAGAGGGTAAAAAAATTCTTTGCTGAAATACTTGGATAACAACAAAGAGGGAGGCGGAAAAAAGCTTTTCAATTGATACAAAGCTTTCATACCTTTGGGTTTTAACATACGGTGCTAATGCATTATTACTGACTAGTACCTGACAATAAAAGAAAACCCCAACAATTCTACATTCTTGGCACCATAAAGAGAAAGAACAGGTTAAAATGGATCTTCCCCACTCATATTTATCTCTTAAATGATTCATCGGTCCCTGGTTAAAATTTTGTACTCCTACTGAAACAAAGACTCACCACGGGAAATCAAATTTTCCTTGCAATTCTTCTCCTTAGAAAGCTTCTCAGGCAAAAATTAACAAAGAAAGAAAATATTCACTCCAGGAAACCCTCACTTTATCTTACTGCTTCACCTAGTTTGTGCTCTGAGTTGTGCTGTGGTCCTTATTTAGAATGATGTTTATGATTTCACCCTCATGTTCTTTCATATGATCCAGCAGATTTTCTTTGTTGGTAGACTCAAAACCACAAATGCAGCAGCAGAAGAGAAGAACACAATATTCTGTGCCAAGATAGGGTAGAGTGGAGTTCTTTTCTAAACTGCATGAGGTATTCATCAAGTTAGGTTTTTCATTTTCATCAGAACCTGAAATTTCATTTGTAGTCTGGTTAATAGACTCTGTAAAAGACACCAAGTTGTCTGAACTTCCTAGTATAGGTACCGTACTTTCATCTGTGCCTTCTAATAAGGTTTTGTCAGGAAGCTGTCCTTGAAACCTGAAATAATAATAAAACCCGAAATAAATATAAAAACTTACAGTTGTTGCTTTTTGACAGGAACTTTATTTTGGATCAGAGTTGGGTCCCTTGAAAATTCTAGATGATAGGGCTTGAAAGTAAATCAGACATACCTGCTGCTTTGTGAAATTGCATCATTAATGGCCTTGTTCACTTGTTCATAGTTATAATTTTGGTCACTTGCATGTTTCCACATGTGGGACTTCAGGGATGGAGGATGGCTGCAGACATATCCACAGAGAGAACATCTAGGAAAAAGTGGAGAATGAAAAAGAAAAACATTTAGAAGTTAAATTTTATTTGTTTAGTAATGGATTAGTTCTTCCAAAAGGATAAGTAAAGAGATACATGTCAATTGTCTTCTTGGTCCCTCTTTTCCTTTTCGTAACTAAGTCAAGTTAGTTTGCAAAGTTTCATCCTGAAATGTAAGACTATCTTTAGGGTCTGAGAATTTTTTACTTTGCTTTTTCTGACTTCTTGAAGAACTGTATTAAAACCTTATCTGTTTGGCCTGTTAAAATTGTTTTAAGTACTGCAAAAATGCAGTAGTTCTGACAACTGCAGAAACATGGAGTTCATTGGTGTGGCACATGGCAGGCCGGTAGGCAGCTCGTTTTGCCATTGCTCTGAACCACACAGGAGCTCTGTAGTTAGCACTGATAATTTTAATTGAGCTAACAAAGTTTTCTAGTGTAGTATATATTAGTTTATTTAAGGATCACAGAATTGTTGAAGTTGGAAGGGATCTCTTGAAATCACCTAGTCCAATCCACCTGCGCAAGCAGGATCACCTACAGCAGGTTGCCAACAGCAGTGTCCAGTTCGATTCTGAATATATTCACAGGTTGAGATTTAGACAGGTGAGAATTTTGTCCATAGAGTTTTCCATCAGCTTGGGTAACACAAGACTAAATAATCTGTTTCCCTATAAAACAGCATCTTACACAGTAAAGAACAAAACCTTGAAGAACATGCCCTATTTACATAGAGACGTAGTGTGTACTTACAGACACAGATAACTCAGAACTGATCAAATCCCATAGGACTTTTTTCATACATGAACATACAACAGAAGAAGTTTTTTTAACAGTGTTTTCTAAGATGGTAAATTAGTCACCTCTGCATGAAAGAGATGAGTGATACTGCATGACACTACTCCAGAGCAGAACAGTACTCATGGTAAAGACAGCGTAGCTCCTTGTCTATTGGACAAGGAACCTACTTAGCTACCTGCTACTTTGGAAGTCTTCAGTTTCTCAAATCACATGGAAAAGACCAGGATCAACGGAAGGTGACCTTGTTCTAGTGAATAGCTGGGAATGCACCTCAGTCTATCTCAATGAGAACACGATGTTTTTTGCTCAAGCAATGTGATCCCGGTATGTTACACTATGATGCATCTGTTAAAATGACTACTATACTAATAAGTTTTTGTAAATTTTTAAGACCTTTTCAGAAATATAACCTGGAACCATGAGAAGGCCTATATAAAACTGTGTTATACATACAATTCAGTATGGTTTTACAACTTCCCTTAATGACAGCAGGATACAGTCCTTAAATGCCTTCCAAATAATCATATATAGGAAACTAGTTCTGGTCAGCAGAAGACGGTGAAGAACAGCACAACCCTGACAAGTTAGGTGAAGGCATGGTACGTTACCTTGCTCATGCAGCCACATAACTCTGTCTTGCTGGGGAACAACAAGCGTATCCTTCTAGCTCACTTTTCTCTGTTACTTGATTTGGAATGTACTATCCTATTTTTCTCTTTTCCTTCTAATCTGAAGCCTTATAAAGAAAATGGATGCTTTCAAATATAGGCAAGTTCACACTCGGGTCGAGAATCTTAACATTTCTAATAAGGCTGTTACAAATTAATGACATCATTAAAAATAAGATAAAAGGCAGACCTTATAGTTAATTTGTAGATAAAATTAGGTGAAAATATTTTTTTGCAAAACACAAAGATCAGCAAATAATCTTAATTCCATTCTATACACACATGTATTCCACTAGTCTTATTATATGTATTATTTTCCTGTGCCATTAACACATTTTGGTCAGTGGGTTGGTAACACGGTGAATGTAGCAAGAATTCAGTGTTTGTTTTTACCCCCTTTTAATTACAGTCTCATTTTTTGAAGTACATTAATTTACTCAGGTGATTTACTAATCAGATTTACTTTGCTGAGAACAGTGTCATGAGCCAAGTGCTGTTGACTGCTTTAGCATTCAGTTCAAATCAAAGACACAGAAACTCAACAGCTTTTAGCATGATGCACTGCCTGCCCTTTATGATCACGTACTTAATGTATAGTTACTGTATATGCAAGACATTCCCAGAGAAACAAAATTATTTACCACTGAGTTTAGCAGTAGAACTCTTTTAATTCTATAGCATGATTTGCCCTGCTGGTTGACCTGTGTTGAATTATTAAAATTTACTCTTCAAGTGTATCCTAAATTGATCTACTGAGGAAACAATTATCTTGCAGCTCTTGATAGACTGCTTCCTCGGGGATGCAGGGACCAAAGTGTGGAGGTTTTCAGTAATCTTTGGTAATACTAAGAGCACTCAACAATACTGTATGAAGTATGACAGCAGAGAAAATAGAACTTAATGTGTTCTAATAGGAAAAATGCAGTGGAAGGACTCTGAAGTTGTAGAAGCCGATTTTCTTGAGAAGAAACCCTTATCTGAATGTAATTTATTTAGATTCTTCCTATTGTCTGTAAAATCTTCCACAAAGAAACATTCAGAACATTCCTCATTCTCTTTCCTTTCTCAGCTTTTATTTTTTGTTGCAAATTAGTAGTAAACAATTGCATGTATTTATGCCAATTTTCTCATATATGTGTGTCTATATATATAGAACACACATACCTATGGACAGACTATAAAGAACGCTTATCACTTAAACATAACGACTAGTCATACTAATTCTTAACTAGGGCAGTGTGATGCCAATCTAGATTCTAACTAACATGTATATGCAAAGGCCATGCCTAGACTAGGATATTAAACTAAGTCAGAGAACATTCCTGGGTATTGGAATTCAACAGTCTATAACGTTAAATGTTAGAGGTGCTCCTGGCATGGTTTTGGCACTTGCATCCTCCCAAACAATTCCAGGCACGCTCTGGCAATTAACACGGTCCAGAAACTACTTGCAATAGGCAGTTTATATGCAACCACCGCATCCTGGATAGAAAAAGCTGAATACTGTACCAAAGGGAGGTCATGGATGCATTTAATTAGCTAGCATAAACATCACCTGGGGATGCCACATCAAATCTCCTTCTCTCTCTCTCTCTCTCAAAAAAAAAAAAAAAAAAAGAAGAAAAAAAAGTCACCGGAACAAAGAATGAATCTAGGAGGGAAGAGAACAGAATATGAACCCTGCTTTGTATCTTAACATAGCAAAATCACTACTATCACAGCGTTTTGCCAAATTAGAACTGTTACATACTTGTACTGTTCCATTAGCTGCACTGCCTGATGCTCCTGGGGGTGGCGCCTCATATGGCATTTCAAGCTATTCATATTTGTGGTGGCGAAGTCACATACTTGACATCTAAAGAGACAACAACAAGTAAACTAATCTGACAATTAACTGCTAACACTATTCCAGAAATAAAAATCTATGAGAAAGCAAAGCTATCTGGAAAGACTACAGTTAAAAACTAGCAATATTTACAGAAGTCCAAGTGATGACATTGTTTCATTTTTTGGACCATGAGAATCACTTGCAGCCCAAAAAAGCCTCCACTTTTGAGCAAGAATCACTAGGCACATGGACTCTGTTCCTTCCTGCTCTAAGCACTGGTAAGCAACATGAAGTACACGGGAGATGGATGCACTTGAAGTGATGCAGCCCTGATTCAAGTTGCTTGGATATGTTATGCAAAGGTGGAATATGACCATAAGAGCTATAGGGGACATAGTGTATTTAGAAGTGAGTCTTGTTCCTCAAGAATAAATGTTCTACTTAAAGCAACACCCATGTTTGTTTAAAAAGCCAAACTATCTATTTAGAAATAAAACGTCTAAGTTTCAGAGCATTGTATCTGATACAGAAGTCAGGGATAAGATCAACACGTTTAGATTCAAGTGCCCTAAGGATGTCACACCATGCTGTTTAAATTTTTTTTTTTTTACTTCTGTGACAATATTTTTGTACAAAAACAATAATAAAACAGTCAGGCTGGATCTAGATTTAGATCCATGGATTTAGATCCTGAAGTATTACACAAATACTATGCTACCCATAAATACCAATATACTACCAACACAAGCTTCATGCATATAACATAATGAAACAGTAGCCATCAAGTTCAGCTAGAACTCTGCATATTTGTTAGGGACTTCAGTTGTTTCTTTTTTCTGAAATGGTAAAACGTCCAATATTTACTAGTCTGGTCTATGGTGTGAAAGAGTTCAAGACTGCAGGCTACTTAACTTGAGATTACTCACTTGATTTTTGAAAGGACTTAATTGTGCACGATTAAAATCCAGAAGGTATCAAATCTACAAAAATGCATCACTGAAGGCATTTAATTTCCAGCAATTTTTGTTGAACAAATAATAAAATATGTTTACCGCTATAAATAAGACAGCAGTATAGTAGGTTGCTATATGATACTATGAAAGGCTCGAGGAATACATGTTTCAGAAGGAGAAATGCTATGAATACTGGAACCTTATGGTTTTTAGGCTGTGGCTTAAGCATCCTATCAAGTCTGCCGATTTGTCTAAGTGGCTTATGAAAAAATAATCAGAAAAGCAAGCCAGCTCAGTGGGCTTACATTTAGTATGGAGCAGTCTATATCACCAATGGAAAATTTTCAAGGGTACCTGAATCAAACAGGCTGCCTAACACCAATTCAGAAAACTACCATATACAAGACCCTCTACAGTATCTGCTGTTCCAGCCCCACTAAGTTACAAATAACAGCAATAGGGAAGATTCTGAGGAGAAAAAAAATATCTATTTGTATTCCACATTTGCTCTTCTTGCAAATTTTTGCTAGTGTTATGGGATATCACTATAATACACAAATCAAAATAAAACACGTCTTCCGTGTTTGTTTATCCAAAAGAGAAAGTCCTTGGCTGTGCTCAGCATTTCAAGGTGTTGAGTTTTCAAAATTTGTATTAAAAACATAGAAGTACATTAGCTCAAAAATTCTATTAACACAGATCTACTTTCCAGCCACTAGAGAGGGACAGAGATCCACACTGAATGAGCATAGATTGAATTTGTAGGAATTTATGCAGGAACCAATAGAAAAATGCATGATTTATTTTTCTGCTGGGGACCTGAGCTATACTATTACCTGTGATTTTATATATCAAAGTTTCTATAGAAAACCATATAACTCCCTTGTAGAAAAGTTATAAGATCTGATTCTAAGTGATTGTGTTAATATGGTTTGAAACCTGTGAGAAAGATGAGGGGACTGGTGACAAAACAAAGGGCAGAATTTTGCCACACTGTAGCAGCCAATGTGCAAAGTAGCAATATGACAATGGAGAACACTTTGCACTAAAGCAAATCCAAAATGAACTTAAGTGTGCATGGAGTTCAAGAAATATATTATTACTGTTGGCCAAAGTTCAATATTAAAATGTAATTATTTCTCTTTCCGCATCTGAATGCTTCAAACAAAACAAGCAGTAGACTATTACAGCAAAAGATGCATCCTGGAAAAGTTAGCAAATCTTAATTGCATAGTTTGAGTCAACCAGCAAGCGTGGCTACTTCAAATTTGCAGGAAAATTATGTAATTGGAATTCTTTAACATTATCTTCAAAAATGCATGAGCAATTAAGTATCCTTTTTAATTAAAATAAGTAAACCAGGCATATTGAGACACTTACCTATATGGCTTATCTGAGTTATGAATTCGTCTGTGATTTCGTACACCAACATAAGTTGTGCTTGTGTAGTCGCATACATCACATCTATACAGCTTCTGAACTGAAGACTTATTTCCTATATGGAACAATATCCATTATTTTAGAGTTGCATTCAGCATTGTAAGGAGTCCTCAGATAATTTCAGCACAATTGAATTATGAAACATAAATTAACGTTTTAAAGTAATACTTCTAAATAGCTGTAAATATTTAATACTTTTATTAAAGTATTTGGAGCAAAATGACAATGGACACAGAGATAATAAAGGTGTAGTTTATTTAACATGCCGTTCTGTATTCCCCTTACCTTTTACTGGAATTATTAAAATTTTAAGAAAACCTATTCTTTCTGTCTATGCAGACTTCCCTTCTTCCTGCAGTTGGGTTAAAATTCTGTGTTACAGCAAAAGGTGATAAAATGTGGGAACTGCTGAACGCAACAGTTTCACTGCTTTGTGGAATGGATCAAATCAAAGGAAACGATGAGCACTGAGAAAGGACAAGTTTCAAACTGGCAAATATAGGTAAGGAAAGCAAAAGGCCTTCTGAAGCATCTACATTCTCTTTATCATCCAATCCACTCATACTTTCAGAAGGATCTGAGATGGTAAAACAAACAGATACCGACCGGATGTGTTAAGAAATAATTTGGAACTTCTCCAAATGACTAAAAAGCAGTTGTAAAAAAAAAAATAAATCATTTTTTCTTTCCAGAATGAAAGAAACTCTTGAAAAATTAATAGTTGCAGAGACAAAGGCTAATGACTGATTTAACATAGGAAAATGTGTGCCTGGAAGTGCACAGTTTGAGTATTTTTGAGATGTAAGTGTGTAGACTTAAACAGCCCTATTCCTGCTCCCTTACTGAATAATGGAACTGATTTGGGTTAAAATATTAACATTTGGGAAGAGGTATGGTATTTTTTATATAAGTTGTTTTTCCATTCCAGCCTATCATGCAGCCTTCGTGCACTCCCCAAATGAGGGAATAGCAAAATCACGAAGGGACACCAAGGTTGGAGCTGTTTAAATCAGAACTAGTGCCAAAAAACCCAAACCAAAACAAAAAAACTCAAACGGAAATAAAGGGGTTTTCTTTCAGCATCTAACCTCTTCACTAGCCTGCATAATTCTACTTTTTTCTTTTATTTCCACGTGCAAGTAGGGTGCTCAAGTTCATTTTATCTTTACATCACATTCTTATTAGCCAGCTGAACAGTCAAGCCATGTTTCTCAGTTACATACATGGGCTTTGAAGAAACTCTGATACAGATCCTTAAAGAATTTCTCTGGTGGGTAAGGATCATTACTGAAGTACACCCACAAAGCCAGATGAATATACAATTCAATAAATAATGTGTGGGAGACAAAGTAAAGCTCAAATCTTGCAAGAACAGACTTCAGCAACTCTTCTTGCTTGTATGAAACATGTCTCTAGCAGAAAAAAATCATTAGTTTGTGTTGTGAACGGGTTTACTACTAGTAGGGTACAGCAGAAGATCCTAGGTGGAATGGAAAAAGGTGTATTAGCTGGATGTTTTTCAGTAGATACTGCCTTAAGTGCTCTGATAATATCAGAAAATGATCTACTTCCCAGGCCTCCCAGTTCCTCCCCAAACCAGAAATAACTCCCCTCTCTAAAAAAATCTAAGTTCTAATTTCCCAAATGGGAACCCTCTGTTCTGAATCCTGAGGAATTCTGTTAAAGGTTTGTCAAGGTCAAGAGCAGTGAAGGTCCATGTCACACTGAGAGGAGGGTCGGTCTGCCACTGTTCCAACTTGCAGTTTGAGAAGACAAACAAGCTTGAAATTTGAAGTGACTGTCCAAAAAGATAGAAAGTAGACTTTTAAGACACATCTCTTGCTTGGGTCCAAATACCATGAACCTCTCTCCAGTTTGGAGTAAGAAAAACTGACTGAAAACCCCTCCTCTACCATCTCCTTGAATCCCAATTCTTTTTAGCTAAAGAAGGGAGGAATGAGACAAGCTGACTGACCTGAGGAGGAACTATAGAGTTTACCTTGAAAACAGAAGCTCCATCTCCTGAGTCCAAAATACTGAACAGATTTTGTAAAGATAATTTTGTTCTGGAGTTTCCTCTTGATGATGCTGGACTCTATAAACCCTGACTGAATTTTCCCATTATCAAAGCAACAATTAAGAATCTTTAAGGTAAAACTCTTAAGGAAACATTTCAGAATAAGCCAGTAGAATGAGTCATCCAAAATGGAATTTCACCTTTTCTCTTTGCTATTTTTTCCCCACAGGTGGGCAATGAATTTATGTCAAAAAAAGTTGGAGATATGTTATTCTGAGGAAAACAGTCACACAGCTAACTTTAACAGTGAGGGAAATTTACCACTAATTAAACTTTCACTCCAAAATTCAGCACTTTTGGTTTAAGATGCAAAGTAATTAGGTAGGGCTGATAACCCCCAGAGGGTTATTCTGAAGAATATATAGTATGCCATAAGATAGCAATCCAAATACAGTCTGAAATAAAATTTAAATAATTCTGTGTGTACCAAGATAACAGAAAAAATATTTTGTATTTTTTCTGTTAAAACATGACACAGTGCTCACTCCTAGCATTCTTATGAAGATATGGAAGTAATATTTTACAGGCACTCTTCAGAAGTCGAAGTAAAATATATCACATTTTTTCCTACGATAGGCTCATAGAACAAAAATTATATATTTTTTTTCCCTTTAATGTGAACTATCAAAACAATCTTGATTATACACTTGGAGAGTTTGGAATTTATATTTCTACAATTATTCTTCAATGAATGCACATTTATGGAGAAGACCTCAAATGAGTACAAAGCCACTGAGCTGCAGATCTGTGGGAGAACAGGGGTTGTGTGAAGGTTAAGCTATTGCATTGGTGTTTGAATGGGTTTTCCATCTGAAATCCTGCAGCTTTAGAATAAACTGCTTCTAAATGTATTTTCTGTTACGAATCTGGTATTTTATTGGGCAGGCAACTTAAAACAAACAGTATCTAATGAGATTTTTTAAAGCGTTATGCAAAGATATTATCTATTACACAGTTGTGACTAACCAGCCAGTAGCACGCACACAGGAGCAATTATTTATACTAATCACCACTTTATATTTATTCCTTCAACAAAATACATATGAATTATAATACATCATATAATCTCTTGCTGTTGCAAAACAGCAGTCATGTCCCCCACTCCCTCCACTGGCTTATTTCTTCTGGGTTTGGGGCCTTTTTTGCTTTCTGGATGGAAGATATCAGGTCTCCTAAAAGCAAACATGGAAATGACAGATCTTTGTTCTAGCAGCAGTAACAGGTGCTCCTGTAATGCTGCTTATTATCCTATTCCTTCATTATTAGACATTTACAATCCGATCATATCCAGTCTCATAATGCTTCCTTTTAATTTATTGTACAACCATGATGAATAAAGAGACTTTTAGGGCTAACTATTTCATAAGCAAGAAATGAAACTGTTCCAGCTCAGGCATCTTTCACATAAACAGATGCTATGCCATAAACTTCTTTGTTTTGTGTCTCTTTATAGGGATGACATCTGTTTGACAAGAGATTGCTGTACTGCAGTGGTGTTGCAATTTGATTATAAATTGATTCTGAAATAATTTAAGCATTCCACAGGATGAGTTAATAAAAGTTTAAAAGAACTGTTTTCATTCAAGCCACATCACTAAATTTCATGTGGGGTAAACAATCAATTAAAGTGCATGGCTATAACACTTTTATAAGATAATAATGAGCAAAAAATATTTAACCAAAAAATCTCAAAAGTAATTAAATTGAAAGCAGGCATTTTTCTCAAACAAGGGCTCCTCTTTCATGGAGATTAAGTTACAAGATCAGAATATAAACTGTAAAACCACCTTATTAAAACATACTATTTTCAAAAGCGATAGACATCTTGGTTTTCAGTCACCTTAACAGGACTTGAGCTCAAAAGGTACAGTATTCCCCAAAAACTGACGTTTCACGTGTTGCAAGGTAGTTATTCCTGTATTATGACATCTTTAAAAATACTGGTTTAAAACAAAACATTGTCAGAAGTAATAGTCCAAGTTGTGATCGTAGGTGTTTGTAACCAGCTAAACTAACAATGTTTTATTTCCTATCACTTCTGTAGAAACATTTTTGCAATTTCTTCTGAAGAAAAAAACGACTACTTAATGGAGAAGGAACATCCCCAACTACCAGCAGACACTCCCCTAGCCTTTTTCCTGTCTCTCCCTGACTTCAGATGGCTCTCTCAGGCTTAGGTCTTAGGGGTGTAATAAGCACTGCAGATCAATTTCCTGAATTTAAATGCTTTCTGCACTGATGAGAGCAAAAAATGAGCTGGGAAGGGTCATTCTACCTGAGGCTGATAAGGTAATTAACTTTTAAATTTCTAACTTGTGTACTGAAAGCCAGAAAAAGAGGCTATGAGTTAAGGAGCTCATTCTATTCTGACATGTACCATGTTGCTTTTGGACAAATCATTACTGGTTGAAGTCATCCAGCCCAGCTCACACTGGTTAGTACCTTTTTCCACACACAGCAGCATCAATTTCAACGATTATTTTTGCACTCACTGAATAGCTGTACAGGTGAGAGTTGAACCTAGAAATTTCAGCTGCATTCTAAGTACTATTATAGTGCACGTTTTGCTATCTAAACAAACATAGTTAGGACAGAACAGAGGTATATGCACAAAAAGGAAATACTTCACCCCACAGTTGTTCAGAGGTGATATAATTACTAGGATTTTTCCACAGTGCTTGCAAAATACTAACAATTACAGTGTTGCCTTCAGAATAAAAATGCTGTAAATATTTTCAGTAACTTAAACTCACCAGAGAAGAGGATGCATTCAAGCTGCAATAATAAATATCAGGCCTCCAGGATACTCAAAGGATTTTGAGACCACATTTTCTCCTAAACGACAACATTTGGCTATTTCTTCCTATTTCACTACCTTAACACATCAAGTATTTGGGTTTTGTTGTTGTTGATTTTAAAACAAACACTATTAAATTATAAGCAGATACACAGTTAAAACAGACATTTAGGAAATGCATACCTACAGTTACCCTGGAAACTATTACAGATACTGGTTGAATTTCTGGAATGCCTTACACTGGCCTCTCTAGGGCTAAAACGAGTGACTCATTTTGGACATTACCATAATTAATCAGAAATTTCTAAACACAGAACGGATGGTATTGTATATGTATGCTAACAGTAAACTACATTACCACAGTGTGTTTAAAAAAAGGCTTCCTTCTGTTTATTGTAGGTGATTTGGAAAATACTGTAGCTGTTGAAGAGGGGATTTTTTTTTTTTTCTTAAAAATTCAGAGGAATACTCCTCACCAGTCATTTTTTCTTAAGAAGAAACACAAGGTCCAATTACAGGGGCTAAAAACGTCTCGCCTACCAATAAATGTCAGTAAGGTATCTCAAAACTGACTATAGTAAGTTTTTCATTCTGGAAAGAACATAAATTTAAGGTTATGAACAGGCATGAAAACACTTCAGCATGAACTAGATCTTAAAACCAGTTTTACACAAATAGAGCAAAAAGAAGTAATGTTATGAGTGACTCTCAGTAATTTCAAGTGTAAATATAAACAGTACCTTCTCTTTCATCTACCTCGTTGGAAACTATTACTTTGTTAGATGTAGCTGTTGAAAAGATATCTGGAAGACTGTGTTGTTCTCTTTCATGATTTCGCAGTTGGCTCTGAAAAAACAATTCCCACATTTAAACACACACTACAAATTTACACTGTTCACTTCAAATATTGCAATAATTTGTGACATTGTTACTCAAGTTTTAATAACAACTGTTACAAATTTTATGTGTATATAAAGATTAGCCCTCAGATAATTTTACTAGAAACAAAGTAAATCACACTATTTAATAACATGAAGAATTAATGACAGCGACTGAGAGGATTATATGATTTGTGTTTATTTAAAAAACAAACTTCCTTCTTTCCCCATTCCCACAGACAAGTGGCAAACAGTTCTTCCTCCAAAATTATTATGCTCCAAAAGCACTATTAGATTAGATGTTAAAGGATGGCTTCTGTGAAAATTGACTCAATTTTCATATTACCCAGTGACTTAAGAATACATTATACCTGTTTCCACTTGCTTGGGGAGGAAAGAGATCCTTCTGCCACCCTACCTGTACAGTTTTTCAAACTAGGACTAAACAGCAGTAAATATGGCAGAATTTGTGCTACCATTGCCTAGAAAGAGTTTCAGTTGCACAGCTGGATACTGATGCTATCTAAGTACTGAACTGCATACACAGGAACACACTCACCAGCACTAATGCTTAAACTAGTGACTATAAAAATGGGAGAGGACATTATTCTGCTCTGGTGTGTAATCCCTCAGATCCAAGTTCTACAGAACATCCAGATCAACACAACAACAGAGGAAAAAAAGGAAAGAATTTCTGCTTCATAGTGTCCCATGTTACCCCCAAATACCATGATTACTTTTGCACACACTCACAACTCGCAGGCATGTTTGAGCATTCTTTTAAAGTTTCAACTATTAAGTTCTCTGATGCTTTAATTTCTTCCTGAATGGAATTTCTACATGTGGGCAGAAAAACAACATGACATTAATATGTCCATAAGATGGTTCTCAGGATGGTAACACAGGTGAGGAAGCAAGTTTACTTCAGTGGGTAAAGCAGAGTAATTACAGCTGAATTGTATGTATGGAAAGTGCTGCTGGTAATAATCCCCAATTGTAAAAACAATGAAGCCAGGATGTCAGACTGAATTAAGTTAGAAAGAGGGATTACCAGTTATTAAAAAAGTAACAAAATAGGTTACTTAGCCATTACAGACAGGCACAGGAAAGAACTTTTACCTTATAATGAAAGGATTCTTCACATTGCTTGCATTGATACATTCTTGTTTTGCAGTGGTTGATCATGTGGCTCTCTAAATCCTTACTATTGTCAGCAATGTGTTCACAGATAGGGCACTGGTATGGCTGCCTCTGACGATGGACTCTCAAATGTTGTTTTATGTAGCCCTTATTACCGCTGCTATAATGGCAGAGGCGACAGCGGTAGGGTCGATCTACATTAGGTATATATTCTACTAGGTTACTCCCAGGAATATTTGCATCATTTGCATTTTGGCATTGTGCGTTGTCTTGTAATTCTTTCAAAATGTCATCATCAGAAGCATTCTGATCTGTCCTCTCCTTCAGTTTTTCAATGACAGTAAGTAGTGACATACTGATGCCCATTTTAATTGGCGCTTCTGATAACTCTGGCCTTTCTTTCTGTATCTCAACTATTGCACATTCACTTTGGTTTAAGCCACTAAACTCCTCTGAAGGACTCTTCAGTGAGGATACCACTTTAGAATGAGCCATGCATGGGCCATCGGCTTCTCCCTGTCCTGCACCTGCATCCACAGCATCTTCTCCAGTCAGAGTCATGAAGCTAGACCTTGTTAGCTCTGCAGCTCTGATAGGCATTGTAACAAGAGCTTCTGCAGCTAATGAGTGTAGTCGTAAAGACTCTGAATTTGTCCTTCTTCGTGCAGGAGGCACATTTTCATCAGTTGTCACATTTTTATTAGAGCTTAATTCATTATCTTTCTTCTCGGTATTATTCCATCCTATTATTACTTCTTGAATTTCATCTGAACAGTAAACTTCATCAGATTCTTCACAAGTAACACGGGACTCCTCTGAGATCAATTTTTTTTCTGTTTCAGTGTCAGTGTCCATCAAAAAAGGCTTTTGTAAGATACTTTCCTCAGCACCTGGCAAGCGCTCTACTATTACATTAACGTGACCCTTTTTATTTGGACTACAATTGATGATTTTCTGTGCTGATGAAAGTAGGCTATCAGTTATCATATTATCCTGTTCCGTATCTGATACAGTCTCCTCTAAAACCTCTGTAGTAGGAGAATGCACTACAGACTGATTTAACATCCCTTCCTCTTTTACATTTGTTCCTACTGGTGATTTACAAGACAGTTGCTCAGAATTGCAAATCTGAAGTTGAAGAGACGGTTCACTATGGATATCAAGTTCACTGTTTTCCAAAGAAAGAACAACTGTATCCATGCTATGAGGTGTGTGAGTTACTACTGTCTCTGACAAGCTGGCAGTTTCATTTTCTTCCTCAAAGATAGGATAGGAGCAATCAACCTCACCCGCATGTTTCCAAGCATGTGTTTTCAACATTCTTTGCTGTCCACAGGTGTACCGACAAATTAAACAGCGGTACATGCCATACTGCTCGTAAGTATACCATTTTCTCCTACCCATTTCAGGCATATTAGTAGACTGAGTCACATCTTTACAGTCCAGATTTCCTGCCTGATCAGTCCCTGATTTGACACTTCCTTCCACTGGCCCTTGCAAAACCGAACTTGCGACATTTACACCTTGCTGCACTTTTGTCTGGATGCTGTTTTTACCATCACTCTCATGGTAATTTTGGAAGTGGGATTCAAGTTCTTCTTGGCTTTTGGAAGCAAAATGACATTCTGAGCACATTAGTATCACTTCATTTTTCTGCCCATGTTGTTTTATATGCTCTTGTAGTGTCAAGAGAGAAGGTGATAGAAATTTACATAGACTACACTGGTAGCACGTCACTTTTTTTTTGCTTTGTGGAAGACATTCAGTCACAAAATAATCTGCTTGTAACTCTTCAGTCTTTTTAGTAGCAATAACAGATAGCTCAATTGCTTTAGCCGGGATTTCAGAAAGATCATCTGCATCAAAAGACTGTGCAGAAGCATTAGGATGGGAACGTTTTTTCCCTATTAAAAGGCATCTTTGTGACTTCTCACTCTCCACTATTTTGCTTAGTTTCTGGATGACATGGATTAGTGGATCAGTTTTACATTTTCTCTGATCTTCACTGTTCTGCAGTGTTGGGCCAATGACTGTTTCAGAAATCAGCACAGCTTCCTGTTCCCCAATATTTGGCATCAATACTGCAACACTGCTTCCTTCTTCCATAATACCTAGGAGAAAGGGGTTTATAAAAAATTAATATTTATACATGCACAATCATAAAAATACAACCCAGTCCTATTTAGATTTCTCCCTCTACTAAATATGGATGCCTAATGCCACTAATTTAATTAAACCTGCCAGAACAGCCATATAAATAGCCAAAGATTTTGAGGACATTTAGTGGATAGCATAGACGCTATTCAATACAGCTGGACAGATTAATTCCATGAGAGCCTGTAACAGCCTGACTCCAAGTTGTACAAGGGCAAGATATATATTTGTCAAATATAGGCTGATTAGCATTGTTACAGCTATTATCTTTTTCTTTACAAGGGCCACATATTTGAATGCTAGACACTTAAATATACCAATCAATAGTAACTGGCATATTTACATTTAAAAACCATGATATAATATGAAAATGTATTCAAACGTACTTACTCTGATACACTAATGTCTCCTAAAGCACATGACAATTTGCAACAACATAATTTACAAAAATAAGTAATTTTTTTCCTTGAAATGTTAGGAAAAGAAAGTAATTCTGGTATTTACTTACATTAGTCATTTCACTATGACTATATTAAAGACCATTCACATGTCAAATCATACTTATTATAAATGTCATTTTCTAGAAAAGCTACTAATTGTAGCTTTTTCTACAATTCCTTAATTATAGGGAAAATCAATTGGTACTAAAGTTATAAAGAGTAATTTTTTTCTGTTTTGAGGGAATGCTAAAGGCAATAACTACTTCCACTTACACTTCCTTTAAACATGTCTAACCATAAACCACAGGCAATAACGTGGTACTATTGGAGGTTAAGTTAGAAGCCAATATATATAAATTTACATGAAAACATACTTTGTGATGTGGGCAGAGCTGTGGGGTGAGGGGTGGAGGAGTTGGACAAGAAGTCTTACAGTGAAATTTACTTCTGAAAAAATAGCTAAAAATAACCTATTTGAGTTCCACTATATATACACACCTATATTTTATACACAAAATGTATTTTTATATACTATATATAAAAAAAACCTTGACAGTAAAGAGATGCCAGGTATTTCTTTTGTCAGTCATCTTTGAAAATGTATCCCAAGTTCTTTAATGTGGATTATTTATTATTGGTTTTTTTTTTTCCCCAGAAAGATACATAGGCCAAACCAGAACTTCCAGAACTGGTCCTAAAGAACCATGAAATTCATTCTTTTCTACTTACAGATTCAGTATACAGCGATACAATGAACAGACATATAAGAGTGGGTTCTGTGGTGCCCCTTTCCCTCTACAAAAAAAATTCTGGGCAGAACTATTCAAATTACCTTTATTTGCCATTCAACTTACAATTCAGGTTATCATCAGAACTATCAATATTAGCTACGTTAGTATCACTCACACCTCTCAGAATCACAGAATCATTTAGGTTGGAAAAGATCATCCAGTCCAACTATAAACCTAGCACTGCCAAGTCCACCACTAATATGCTTATGTAAAATATTTCAGACTGAAAATGCATCAGTATTTGTGAATTCTGAATCATTAAGGAACACAAGACTACTCCCTTCAATGTTACTATTTTTCAGTGTTAGTTTTAAGATTATTTACTTGGCAATGCTTATAACCTACATTAAAATTGAAAAATTTAATAAAATTGTTTATAAATAAAGCCATAGAGCAGTTGGATCCATGATAACTAGAAAACCAAGCTACTTAAGGCCTTATGACTTTAGCTGGATCTATGTAAACAGATTAAAAATGATCAATACTGCACTGCAATAGTAGATCAATTGTAGGAGACAGAAATTAAATAATATTTAAACAAAAAAGTATAATTTTACACAAGAGTATACCAAATAGCCAGCTTATTTAATTCAAGTTCAGTATCATCTTATTAACAGGAATCAATGCATGTGTCCATAGACTTATAGTGAAACATCCAAGTATTTAACTTTTAAAACATAAAACAATAGACATGTTGATGTGCATATTCTGCTTCTGTTTCTGTTATGCATTTGGCACAGTATATTGAATGACTAACTGGTCTATGTGGCTAGGAAAAATTATACCCCTTTCATGTAATATCTCTGATTATGCATTAACTTAAAAGAAGCTTAAGGCTGTTATTTGAAAACTATCCTATTCAGTTATACAAAAATACTTTGCTGTTTGTTTCATACTGGCTATAATATGTTCAAAAACCATTATGAAAAGTAAACAAATGTGCTTTTTCCCCTGAAAGCAAATGTAACATTACATGAAGTAGTCAAAGGAATAATGTCTAATAGAAATATTTCCAATTTGAGAATGAGTTAAGGAAATTTATAAGCCCACGGTGCTACTTTATACTTAGTACTTTTAAAACTTTGTAAGTGATGCTAAGTAGATAAATATTTCCTCTTTTTCATCTGAAAGCAGCACAGAAACCAAGATGAAATATTGTATGGTCTGTCTGACCCTAAAAGAAGTACGCTGTCACGTACTATTGCTGTGTCAAAAATGAAAACAGAGCGTGTACCTTCAGATGCATCGATCTGGGGTGCTTGTAGCTGCTGGAAGTTACCACAGGTGTAACTATGGTATGTATGTGTTACGTCATTCTTTGTTTAGAGTAGCTGTAGCGCTTACTGCTGCAGACTTCGTTTTTTAAAGGGCTAAGAATTGTACAAAAATTGAGTTTTAGTAACTACATTACTTTCACGAAGCACAAAGACGCCTCAATGTCATAAAACTTCAGTCGGGCAAACGGCTGTGCCAGCGGGTGCCGCTTACACAGCAGTTAAGGTGCAGGGTCTGGGGGTGCCAAGGGGCAAGATCCGGAGCAGAGGGCAGCGCCTCTTGCCTTGGAGCTGCCCGCTCCGCCCGCGTCAGACACCCGGGGGGCAGAGCCAGGGTGAAGCGCCCCGGGTCGGGGAAAAGCCAACCGCCGCGTTGCACAACCGCCTCACCGGGCAGGCCGGTCTGGTGGCATCGCGGCTCCTGAGGGCAGGGAAACTTCTCCAGCAGGAGCTGGGGCTGCCAGCTGCCGCCCCCGCCGGCGCGGGCCCTGCCCCGGGACTGCGGCTCGGGCACGTCTGGCCGCGGATCCGCCGGACCCCGCTCCGAGGCTCCCCCCTCCCGCGGGGCCGCCCCCGCTGTACATCAGGCAGGTGCCGCCGGCGCGGCCTTCAAGCAGCGCGCTCGGCGCTACCGGCTGGGCTCGGAGCAGCACCCGCCGCGCCGGCGGGCGAGCCGCGGGGATTCTGGCTTGCCGGGGGGGCGGTGCGGTAGGAAAAGGAGGGAGGCGGCCACGGCCTGGGCCCGGCCCGGGGAAGGCGCCGCCGGGAGCCGCAGCCGCCGGCGGCTCCGCACATGGGCTGCGGCATGCCGGCCCGGGGCCTGCCCGCCACCGCGCCCCGCGCCCTACCTGCCGGCCGGCCGGCCACCGCCCGCTCGCCCCGGCGGCGCCGAGGGCCCGCCCCTGATTTTTACCTGGCTTTCAATAAAGAAGAAAAAAAATTTTTTTTTCCTCACCCCCGGCCACCGCTTCAAGATGGCGACGATGGAGACCGTATCACGTGACCCGCGGGCTCGGGTCAGGTGACCGGCGGGTGGACGCTGCCGCCGCGCCGCCGCCTCCGCGCCGTTGCCACGGAGACGAGCGCGGCCCCCACCGCCCGGCAGCCCGCCCGGCCGCCGCCGCGGCGCCCGTCGCGCCAGGCCCCCGGGCCGCTGCCGCCCCGCTGCCGCCCCGCTGCCGGGCGCTTCCCTCCACGCTGGCCGCAGCGCGAAGGCGGGCGGGAGCCATGCGGCGGGGCGGCTGTGCTCCCCTGGCACTCTCACAGGCGGCTTCCACCGGCCTCCTGCCTGGGCGCTGCAGGTTGAGGTGGCTCCATCGACACGTTTGTCGTCTTAACTCATATTTTCATTCAGCGCGGAGCCACAACAGCAACGCACCACCGCTCCTGACGGCTCTTGAGCTGGTGGTTTTGTCCCAAATCTCAAAATACTGGGTGTTTACCTTGCAGCTGTGGCGCCACGTCTGTGCCACGCCAGGCAGCGCGATGCCCTTCACGAAATGGTGTAGGCTCTCCCAAAAAGTGTTTCCTTTCGGCACTGTTTTCAACTGGTAAACACCCGTGCTTCAAAAAGGCCCCAACCGAACAAAAAACTCACACAACACCACAGCGACCACCGCGTTTTGGGTCTAAACTGGCAAATGGATGCAAATGTTTCCAAGAGTAAACTGCAGAGAACTGACAAAGTTTAGCAATTAAAAAAAAATATTAGCAGGAATGTGGAGTCGAAAGCGTATGTGGTATGTCATGGGCGACCTTAGGAGCTATGTGTCAGGAACGTTATGTGCTGTGAATTTATGAGGTATTTCATATAAACTGAAAAGACAGAGGGATAATGAGTTTCAGCAGTGGTTCCCAGCTGGGTGAGGGTGAGTGAAATCTGATGTTCAATTCTTTGAAAAAGCCTTGAGGTGCATTCAGGTATGTGGGTCTACAGCTGAATTTGGGGGGGACCTGGAACAATTGTAGCAACTTTTTGCAAGTTTACTTCCTCCCCCAGCCGGGAGTTTTGTAAATAACTGTATATGGTTTCATAGAGGTAGGAGATGTGTTTGAAATACTGGTAAATCAGGTGTTACTCAAGAGATGGATTTAGCCATCCTTTCAATAGGCATTATTTAATCTCTAATTTTGCATTGTTGCTTCAGTTCCTTGAATTATGAAGCTTTATTTGTGTTAAGTTTTAAGACACTTCAAAGCTTATCCTACAGTCTGTGACTTGGGAAGATAACTTTTGTAAGATAATTTTAGTAAGGCTTTTTTAAAAAAGACATTGCTTCAGGGGAAATGCCAGGATACAATCTGTCTTAATACCTACTAAATGACATTTCATTCTTTTTTAAAGTAGTCAAATGTAGTAGTAGTAATAACAATAGCAGTGTGTTTCACCTTTTCTGCCATATTAAATGGAGCCTTTTCATAGAAATGTCATTACTTTTCATGGATCGTGTTCCTTTAAAAGCTTAGTTTTCACCTCTATATTTGTCATAGTTTAATTAACCAGTTATCTGAATTGAATCACTCTTGTAGATACAGAACTCTCACCCTCCTTTTTCTAATCAAAATATGCTAGGATCTGATATGTCTGGATTAAAAATACTGCGTTGATAATGAGTAGTTGTCTTCATACACTGTTTTTCTTCCCTGTTGTAATTAAAGCCAGACTAAGTTAAAGATTTCATCCTCTGTTTAAGTATGACTGTACAACAAAAACAGATTTAGGTTTTCTGCTTTTACATTATTTTGGAAGGCTACTTAATTCACCAAGTTCTATTCATATTTTTCATTTTCATTGCTTTCAAGTTGAAGGAAACATGGAAGCAAATGAAATTTGGATAAGGCAACTGTTCCTGAGTGGTAGAAATGAGACACTTGTACTGAGCATAGTATGTTCAGGCTGTTGATGTTTTTGTAAAAGTTTATACAAAACTGCTTTGTAATTACTGTAAATATGTACAGAATGTCAGTGGTATGAGTTTTATGGTAAACATTATAAGCTTAATTTAAAAGAGTAATACATAGTCTAGAAACACCAAGTAAATATAGAGCTACATCAACAAAGATGCTATCTTGAAGTAAATACATGCAAAGTATACACACTTTTTTGTGCACGCTTTTAAAATAAGAGAAATCTACATACAGTAACTTGCCTATAAGTGTCTGTTTATTCTTTGTGGCCTCAGTCTTAAACTCTTTTCAGTCATCAGGATTAATGATTAGGTTTATTTTCATTAATGACTTGTACAGCAATGAGTTATATAGTTGTCAATAAAAAATTCAATTTAGCCCATGAGTTTTCTACATTTTTGTGCCTGGCTGTTCCAAAGCCATTCCAAAAGCTTTATAATTTTCACATTATTATAATGTATGATATAAATGGAGTCCCTGAATCTCCTGAGTGGAGATTAAATAAACTGCTTCAGAGCTCTATTTACAAGTGAATCTTGCATGGAGCACTGGTTGGAACGGAGGCCTTGGCTTGTACATCTCTTTCTGTGTGAGCAGTGACTAAGAGTACTGTGTGAGCACATTGAGTGCCACATAAAGAAGTAGTTTTCTTCTTTTATATTTCACTTAAGTCTGGCAGCCTGGGGGTGGCCTTGATCTATCGTGGGGTAGATCCACCATAAAAAAAGAGAAACTTGCAGTAGCATTGCAACACTGTTGGCAACTAGGAATTCTTCTTCCATCTTTACAGAAGAAGTGCAACACATGAGCCTGGACTTCTTTTTCTCACGTTTTTTTGGATGGCACAATCTGTTTCATATTGTCTGTACCTGTGTACTAGGTTTATCTGCTCATAGCAGTTCTGTTTTGGGGCAGGGGGCTGGGCATGGGGAGGAATGCAGATTGCATAAAATACAGTTGATTAATGCATGAAAAATAAAGTTCTGGGTTTCTCAGTTAGAAAATGGTGGAAGAATTTCCATATATTTACGTTGGTGCAAATGTATTGGCTACTTTATTAGGCTGGCACCTTGGGAATCCTTACTGTGAAGCGGAGCTTTACACAGGGGACATTTTGACCCTGTAAATATGTAAGTTTGCAAATGTGGTGTATATTCTATGAAAATAGTAAGAGAAGAGTGGTAAGAACACTGTATAGGAAAAAATATGTTATTTATATCTATATCTGTATAGATGGATTAAGAATTATTATAAGTACTGAAAAATTATACTGGAAAGAATGAGCATTGCATTGCTTTATTTAGAGAGACAGTACAATAGAATATGATAGATACATAAGGATAATAAATAGTATAAAGAAAATACAATACACTTTAAATATGCTCCTACTGTTAGACTAATCAGGTATTCTGTGAAGTTGAATGGTTGCACTTTCAAAACAAGCACAGAAAATTTTTAGATTTTTTTTTTCTTTTATATATATGTAATTAATCTTTGGAATTAGTTGCTACAAGATATTGTAGAAAAAAACACACTTTGTAAGATTTAAAAAAAACCAAACTAGATTTTTGTATATACAGAACATATATAGGTGTTCCTGGTAGAGTTAGAGATGTCTGAACTATATGAAATGTCAATGTTTTTAGTATTGAGGCAAACATTGATGGCAGTTACAAAGAATCTTCCCTTGTGAAAGGGGTATATAACATTTAACGCTATGAGGTTTAGATTGCAGTGTCCTTTGAGGTGGTTGCGCTTACCTGCTGTCAGAACCTTTGTCTCGTATACAGTCCTTTTGTACAGTTAGATTAGTTATCTTTTTTGTTATAGCCTCAGAGGTCTTTGTGCTTTGGCACTGAGGCATTAAAACTGAGCAGAATTTATATTACTTAGATGGTTTACTTTGCTTTATACAGCCTTTTCTACTACAGAATTAGGGAAGTTCTGTAGTAAGTGATATTTCAGCTGCAACAATGACATCTAGGGGCTGATTTATATTAATTTAATTTAGAAACGCATCTCCTATTTTTTGAGAAGATGGTTACTAATATGTTTACTAAATCTAAGTAGTATTTGCTAAAAAGCTGTAAATCAGATATATGTCTTATATTCACAGAATAGGCATGACATTAACTTCTTATTTTTTGTGTTTTGTTTTTGCTTGATCTTTCTTTTAATTATTTTAGTACTGCTAACACTGCAAATCAGTGAATCTGTTATTCCTTTAGACCTTGTATATTTTCATGATGGGTTATCAAATGATGAGATTTTTTCTCACTCTGTATTTTATGTATAACTTTCAGTGAATTAAAAAATATCTTTCACTCTGCTTTCTCATATGACTTACTCCGTCTCCTAAAATCACACCTACTTTATTTTGTACAGGAAATGTGACCAAAAATCCCTATATTCAGTCCACTGCTTCCCCCAGCTTTATGGGTGGGTAGATACAAGCTTGACTCCAGATTTAAACCGTATGATTCAGGGCCACCTCTAAGCTATACGTAAATCCAATTTTATGTATGCAGGTAAGTGTATACGTAAAATACGTAATTGCAATTTAGAGATGATTTAACAGCATCTGTCCTGTTATTTGCAAACTTACTTTCTTTCCCTTGAATCTTAGTTATTTGACCATAAGTCCCTTATTTGAAATTGCTTTTAAAATAAAATAAAATAAAATGCTATATTTCTTTCTCATTGGTTTCTTCACTTATATTTAAAACTTCTCAGGAATAAGAGAATATACTTTTTTTGCAAAATTCCCCTCATCCCATTCTGTGGAATATGTAGTTCTATCTTTAACATACTGACTTTTCATTGGTATTGAGAAGAAGAGACCTGAATAAGAACTCTTGAGTGTAAGAAATCGGGAAGGCTCATCTTTTTCCTTAGGTATTTCCTTAAAATTTTGAAGTCACATTTGTGGTTTTTGGAGAGTGTTACTGACTCGAGCAAAACTACACCCTAAATGTTAGGTGCTTTAAAATGTAAAACATAGAGCTATATTTTCATGGAATCTTCCAGTCAGTGGTTAGGAGGCACCCAATTTTAAAGAATGTGAAAAATCACTTGATATGAGCATGCTGGTGATATACTAAGAGTAGAAGCGAGTGTAAGCTAACTTCCTTCATAGCTTTTCTGGTATATAGGAGAAAGAAACTACAACGAGGTGAGCTGAAAGTAGTGAGACATTATGGAAAGCTTCACCTTGGCTCAAATCAAGGTACTGAAATGTTCTCTACAAGGTGTTTTTTCTGATGCAGTTATACCAACAGGAACTTACATAACTTCTATAGAAGTTATACTGGCACAGCAATTCTTTTCACAACTGCTGTGGCTGCTGGTTTCTTCTGTGAAGTAAGTGAAAGCTTATTTGTGTCAGTGATATGGGCAAACCATAATTATAACTGTGTTCTATATTACATCTTATATAAAAATGTCACCAAAAATCACATCCCTAATTACTATTACTATTTTAGTAGATGACTTTTACAGACTTGGTCAAAGGATCACAATGGGTGTATTTGTCTCGTTGGAAGGTCTGCAGTGAGTAAAAGCAGAAGAGGATAAATGTGAGCTGTAGGTGTGTGGATAGGAGTGGAGGAAGGAAGAAGCTACAGAGAAAAATTTGTAAAATTCTTAAAAAATTAGTAAATTCTTTTAATTTATATTTTTGCCTATATGAGCATAACTGTCATTTTATGATTCTGTACTGAAAAGGAGTGGGTTTGCAATGGTGACTGAAAGTAGTAGGTTGCATTATGACTTGAAGAAATGATTCAAACACCAGTGTTCTGCCTTTGAAAAAGCACAATTACAAAACAGCCAAACCATGCTATACTCCACTTAATAACATTTAGAGGCAAAATATGGAATCAAAAGCATTGGATCCTCTGAAATAAGGGCACTGCAAGAAAAATTGTTAGGGGATGAGCTAAAATTCATTGATTCTTTGAACTCAATTCTACAGCAAGCTAGGGCACTGGAAGCTTCTGAGAGTCAACAGAATCTAGCTTTCCGGTTAGCCCATCCCTTTACCAGTTTAAAGTTCCCTGCAGCTGTGGGAATGATAATGCTCACTGGTAGGTGACAACTGGACCTTATTGCCATCTTTTACTTTTGGGGGAAATGTTAAATCAGAAGGTGTGATTCTTAAGAGGTGTTTTGCCATTGTCTTCAAAATATCAGGGCTTCTCCTAGCCCTTAGAATATGCAATTTTTAAATGTCTGTATTAATATGAAGACAGTGTGGTCTGTGTACATGTATTGAGGACAGATCTTTTTTAAATTAGTGAAAATGAGGAAAGTTTGGATCAGTTTTTACTGTTGAATTGGCCATGGGGAAGCTCCCCTTAGAATAGGGGCAAAAATTATTTAGCTGTACAGAAAATAGCAAGGCAGTTTTTAGAGACTTGCCACATGATGTCCATTATTATTTTCCCTTTTTGTTACTTTGCATAGGTACTGATATTTTTGCCAGCTCATACTCCAAACGGCGCTTTCTTACGCATGTAATCCAATTAAGGGAGTGTAGTATGTGATTTATTATTGGCAGCTGTAGCAAGGGGAGTCATACGCACAAAAGACTCCTACAACAATGACAGCAAACTACCACTTTTTTTCTTGTTACAGTCAGTGAAAATACAGGTGTCTTTTTGAGTCGTAAAAGAAATCAGCTGTATGCGGAGTGTTGCATTATAGCAGATACATACAGATCCTAGTTGTTAGATTTGCCATTTATATATGCCTTGGTGACTGTCTTCAGTGTGTTTTACACATTCAGGAGAATTCATTTGTGAACGATAAGTGGCAGTAAGCCTGGAATCAGATCCTACATTACATAAATTAGTATTTCACATGTAAAAGGGGAGCCCCTAAAAAGAATCGGACTCCCTGGAGTTCTAATATAGCTAATATTCCTGTAATGGGTTTAATTGCTGTTTTTTTTTTGGTTGTTTTAACCATTGTAGTTAAAAGGCATTACTTTTTCCTCCTTGTTAAATCAGTCATCATAGACTAAAATACTTTATGATGCAAGAAAGAATTTCTAGAGTATATACAACATGCTAGCTCCCAATGGATAAAATGCCACCAGAAATTTGTAAATCCAATCAGGTGTATCCATGACTGAATGTCATTATCAATTACCAATATAGGCCAGAATAAAGGTATTAAGGTTTCCTGCTCAGCATGGAAACCGCTGAGTACTTTTGACTACTTCTCATATCATTAAAGGGAACTGTGGACCAGTCCTCTGTCCTTCAGTGAATGGTCTGGCTAGTCCTGGCAACTTTCCTTGTGTTCCATAGATTGATCTTCTCCTGCAGAGGCTTTAACTTTAAGTGAAATCTGTTTTTTTGCCAAATGGGATTAGGCAGGGTATTTTAATCAAGCACATAGGTGCTTGAGATGGGTTTTAAGCTGTAGATTGTAGTTATACAGTGTGAGATTTCTCAGGGAAGTTTGGTGTAGAAGTCACGTTAACCTAACCTTGATAAATTTTCCAAAATTTATACAGCTGACCGCATATTTATCATGTGTGTGATGGTGTGAAGCTTCTGTTATGCTCTTATAGAACTCTGAGGAGTACAAATTTGCACAGTTTCTGAGCATCCATATGAACACAATGCTGCAGATGTTTCATAGTACCCAATAAATACATTGTTCCAGTTTTCTTGATTAAAATATTTATTTGGCTCCCAAAACTTTAAATAAGAAGATTTACACAACTTTCTATCTGTGGTATAGTACTTATTGTGCACTTATTCCCTCAAAACATATATTAAAATATTAATATAAATGTGATAAACTGGGGTTCTCCATCCTACTGTGATTTTAATCTGAAAGTTTAAAAAAGCAACAAACCAAAACCCCAAAACCCTGGAAAGGTACTGGACCAAATGTTTAATTCCCTTATCAATTTTACTGAAGTCAAATTCTTCTTAATTAGTTTGTTTAAAATTAGTACCTTATGGTCACTTTATGGACATTCCTTGACATCCAAAGATTGTTTTCTCTAACCCTTAGCACTGTGCGTGCATGCAGGTCTGTAGATGATGTGTATGCACTTCCATGTACACAGAGATGTCAAATTATATTTTCATTGCAAATATGCATGTGGAATCTGCACACAGTGTTGAACAACTGCATGAAAACAAAGGAGTCTGTTCATTCTCACTTACTGAATTTTGCTACTGTTTATTAGATACGAGTAGACCAAAATGAACCATCACACTTTTCTGTAGTGACCTTGAGGTGGCAGCAGCATTACATTCAATTCTGCCATACACCAAGTCCATTAAAGGTGAAAGTAAAATTTGCAATAAATCAAAATAATACTGATTGTTATAATTTTATTACCAGAGCATTAAGTCAATAAAACTTATCTGAAATGTCATTTGCATTGTATACAATTTTTACTAGTTATCAAGTATGTTTTAAAAGCATGTTTAAAACAACCAAATGAAGAAATTGGTGATAAATTGTTGGAAAGCTGGGACTTGTCTAATGGTGTAGTAAAACTAAAGTCTGTTTTGATCTCTTGTATTGTAAAAGACTGTTTCTGAAAGCATTTGTTAGTGTAATAATGTCTTGTGTTTTGACTAACTATATTTAATGTCCTAATGTCTGATTAAATATTTTCCTGCAAGTTGTCAGGTCCTTTTTCATTCATGATTTTATGTAGGAAGGTCATCTAATTATATGACACCCTTTCAGTGAAGGAGAATGTGTTTGTTTCTTTTAATAATGAGGAATAATGAAACTTATTTATGTTAGAAGTCAGAGAAATTTATTGGAGAATTACAACATGAGAAAAATGAAAATTAAAAAGAAACTTTTAATAGCATATTCATTACCAAGAAGCTTGCAGGTAATGAAATAGTTGTATGAAAGCCAGTATACTGGGTGATATAATACTGCTCGTGTCAGTTTTCAGGACATGGTTATTATGCATTTCTATGTTGTCAATTACTATTAGGTTACTAAATTATTATTAGCTAATTAGTCAAAATAGGAGGCACTAGAAGAAATGGCTAAAAGCATTTGTTTTTACAAACTTCTAGAACAACTAATACTCCACAATGATCTTCTCTGTGGGCTGCACTGCTGCTCAGGTGGTGCTGGTTTGCAAGACTAACACAAGTTTGGACTAGAAGACCAAAGAAATATCTGTTACACAGTTTAATGGTGTTGAAGAAGCACCATTCAAAAATAGTTACCCTAACAAATGCAGAGAATTTGATGTTAGTGATGTGTTTATAGATCAGTTAAAAACTGATTTGAAGGAAACCCTTTAAGTACCTGGAGTTCATATTAATAAAAATATACATATATTATATATTTATATATATAAAAATATAAAGAAGTCCCAATAACTGATTAAAGATAGCTTATGTAACAGTTTAAAATAATTCAGTGATAATTTAATAAAAAATAAGGTTATATTGAGTATTTAGGTTTTGTGTTTTATTCAATCTTTAGCGTTCTGTGTTTATACTAAGATCTGAAATTTAGACCTGTTTACCCTTATTCTTTACCCATGTTTCACTGGTTTTGTCTGTTGACCAGTTGTACCATGACAACTTTTTCAACTAATGAAATACGAGTATTACATAGAAACAGTTATAGAAGCATATAAACAAAAATAGAAATGTAAGTTGAATTATAGCTCCAGAATGATGTGTTATTAGATTTAAAAAGCAGATAGAGAATCACAAACCACAAGCCAAATGGAGATCACGATGCATGAATGCTGTTTGGGCTGTGCCAGTGGTTACTAAATCTGATACAAATACTGTTACTTCACTAAGACCTAGATCTGGTCTTTTATTTCTTCTGACCTGTACTGTAGTTTTCTCTTTGTCACACCTTGCTGTTTCGTAAGCTAATTTCTATGATTTAACAAAATTTCCAGAGATATGAATGTAGTGACAAAGAAGCAGAATAACTGAGGTAACAGTGGTATTCCTGTGAGGAATGTCATTCACTGGGAACCTCTTTCTTCTTTCTTTCTGATTTTAACTTTATGGCTCTTTATCACCGAAATATGTTTACCTCAGAAATAAAACTAAGGCCACAGTAGATATGAGCTGGACATCATTAACATGGAAACTAATGTGAGTAATTTCTTAGAAATATATAGAAATGAGGTTTAGTGGGTACTTCTCATCTCTGTAGGTCAGGAACCTAGATTACCAGTATCTCAAAATCAGAGATATGCTTTTTATTTGTCTTTAGAGCACCAAAAGCACACATTTTGTTGGAGAAATTAAAACATTACGATTGTCACAATGGGGGCTCTTTGTAAGTATACAAAAATCAAATAAACAAGTTGTCCTCAACTTTAACGGGAGAAGAATCTGTAATAGATGTTTATTTGATTTTCCAGAGATTTTGACCTGCAGCCAGTATTTTAGGATTTATTCAAGTGTTAGTTTAACTTTTGCCTAATGGTTGCGCACTAATGTTAAGCAAGACCTTGTTGTAAGACATTATTCTCAAAATCACAACATTGTTGTCTTAAAAGTACCATTGCTATACTGCAGTGGAAGTACCTGATGTGATCCATCTGTTTCAGTTAAGCTGTGTAGTATCTGATAAAGTGTATTTTATTATTTTGTGGAGTAATTTGTATAGCAAAGAATATATTCCAAACTGTTCAGCTAGCAATACTACTGTTCAGTAAAATCACATTACTTAGAACATTAAAACAATCATTCTAAAACATGATTTATAATGATTTGAACATGTTTGTAAAAAATAGATGACCATTGTACATTTGCAGTTGACACAGAGGTCCCTAATGTCAAGAAAGCACTCTTGACCTTGATGGGTAGTTGCAATTCCATTTAAATCAATTGCCAATACAAGTCAAATGAAGTTCTTATGGCTGTCTAGTGTGCACTTCCCTGTTCTTCTGACATTATTGTTCTACTCCAAGTCATTCTTCAATCTTTTAACAGCTGAAAGGGACCTGCATTCTGCAGCTTTATGGGAAAACAGCACTAAGTTGTACTTCTCTTGTGTTTTGAAAGCTTCCACTCTTTTTTACTGACTTTATTTCCAAGCTAACCAAGCAAACCACATCCTTTTCTACATAAAATGGAATACTTGGTCTGTTGCTGGCAAAGCCAAATATTTCACTATTACAGTGAATGCAGAACACATTTTCTGTGCCTACAATTTTACTGGTCATTCATATAATTTGATAGAAAAGAAACGGATCTTTTAACTCTGAAAACTGGAGACCTGTTTCAGTTTAGCTTTATTAAAAGCTTTCACTATATTAAACATGATATATTCTAAACATAATTTACATTAAAAATGATGGTGAATACAGTTTTTGGGGTGTTTTGTGGGGTGGAAGGGAATGGGACACAGCAACTCACAGAAATATCTTGAGAATTTATTCTGTGTGCATGTCTGGATGCTTAATACTTCAAAGGATTTTTCTAAAATTGGAGATTAGTATATGAAAAGTGATATGAATTTGTTAAATATTTTACTCAAAAGAGAAAATCCTTGGATATACAAAACTTTCTAAAAATATATGGGTTTTGTGTTATTAACTTACTTGTAATGGTTCCACTCTTCTAAATGAATTTAAGTGTCTGCTTTTGACAAATGAGGATATTAAAAGGTCACATCATGCCACAGAGTTTACAAGACTGAAAAAATCCAAGTACAAATACTTTCTCAAAGACAGATAATACAAACTATGGCTAATCCTCTCCAGCCCCCCAAACCGCTTTCATAAGTAGTCCAAGATTTCAAAAGATCCTGTATTAATGAGAATAATAAGAAAACTCAATTTGACTGATATGTTAGCATTACATACAACAACTAATAAGAATCGGTAATGAAAAAAGTGATTCCGGCTGGATAGTGGAACCTGGCTGGGATAATATTAACAGGGTGCAGCAATTAATGCAAAACTAATCACCAGTCCTCCATGGAGAAATGCAAATTGCAAGTTGTTAGAAGGCCTGTTTTGTTCAATAGGATTTGTATTGCAGCTAATCCACTTAGCAGCATCTCATGTTTCTCTGTTGAGGTGTTTTTTTTGGGGAAGTAATGAAGTATTATTCCTTTCTAGAGTTTATGGATTTCTTTAGTTTCTCTGTTTTGACTCTTCTGTTTTTACTAAATATGCAAGTATGTTTGGCTGCTCTTTCTTTCCCATTCCCAGGGGCTAAGATCAAAGTAAACGACCCTATTTTGCTCATTTTCCTAAGCCCCTGAAAACTATTATATGAAGCTATAGCTATAGCATTGACCACTTGATGTACAGGAGATGTGTTAAATATACTGTCCTTGTCTGTGCAATTGAAATTCAAAGATTCTGCTGTCTGATGTTCTGCCCGTTTGCTGGTGAGCAAGAACAGCTGCATAAAACCTGCATTTAGTTACCTGTCATTTTCAGTGGTAAACACAACATGAATCAAACCTTTGTGCTTTGTGTTTTAATTCATTCATTTAGAAGTTGTCATAAACAACATTGTTTTGTTAAATGGTCTTTTACTCCTTCTTACAGAATGTATGCTTACCAGCAGTTGGTAGGAGGAAATGTATCAGTGATGGGTTGGTCTGTTCCTCAACAAATAAACTTGTCCCTAAGCCTGGGTATTCAAATACTGTGACTTAATTGCTGAAGAAAGTAGCTGTGCTGAATAGAGAGAGGTAGCACATGTCCTTATGACATTGGTAGTATCATAGGAAGACACGTTTGAAGGAAGACACCTAATCGCATTTACCTCCCATTGAAACAAATGACAAAATCACATTTGTCTTTAATTCACTGGAGAAGCAAGTTCAGGTTTAGTGTAGAAATGCAGAATATTGGAATACTAACGCCTGATCTTATAAACCCAGTTTTGATGGCAGTGTAAATACCATTGCTTTTAATTAATTATGAAGGGATAATTCCTTTCAGAGCAACTGTAGCATGTGTTATAAGTAAATTTTGTATATGAAAAGACAATGCTATTAAAATCAAATGTTTGTCCAAGAGTTGGCACAAGCTAGTCAGTGTTTGTGTTTTCACCAAGTGTTATGTTTGGTTGCCACTGAAGCTAAAGAACCAAAACATAGAAGATTGTGAAGTCCCTTATCTTCTGTATTCCATTGAATGTTTGACCTTTTATCGTATAATGTAGTCTTTTCATACACTGAAGATTTTGATCCAGATGAGCAACAACCAACAACAGCTTCCAGAAAAAGAAATAATTTTGGTTTGTGCAACCCTTTACTCTGACATGAAAGCCTTTTCTAAAAAAAAGCCATCTGCTACTTTATTGTTTGATATCAGCGGCAGAATAATGTTTGATTTTAATATCACACTGCTTGGCTATGTACTGCACTAATTTGTTCTGTGACATCAATGAATCAAAGTAGAGTTCCTGATAGAAGAACATCAAAAGGAAATTAATTTCCCTGTGATAGTATTAATAATTTCAGAATGGACGTGTTTTGCTCAATTATTGTAACGATTGAAAGCTGTGTTTTTGTGGAGTGTTAGATCAATATCACAACTGCTACACAAATGGAGTGTGTAAGAACAAGACTGGTACTCTTCAGTAGACATTCAGGAGTGTCATTGCTGACGGACAAGAAGTTTACTCAACGTTCTTGGTAGAATTTCATGGTTACTCAAGGAAAGGAGACATGGAAGTGTCAAATTGGTGGGGAAGGGGAGAAACTGCCTGGAAAAAACCCCATAATTTTTCAGTACGTTGAGGAAGATGGTGGGCCTGGCAGCAAAGGTAGCATCAGCAGAGTTTGTAACCAGATATTAACTGTGATCCTGGAAGAACTGTAGTGCAAATGGAGACTAATTGATAATAAATTTCAGGGATACTAAATGCATCTCAGGAAAAGACATGTGTGAAAGTATAGCATACTGGAGGTGTCATAATGTGTATTCAGTATACATCTCCTGAAAATACTGTTCTTTTAGAAGTATTTTATTAGTCTCTCTCTCTTTTTTTTTTTTTTTTTTTTTTTTTAGGTATAATCCTTGTCAGATTAATATAATGTTTATTAGAAAGTATGTTCCTTTATGTAGCCTTCCCAAATTTTTATTCACATTTTTATTCACATCTTTCCATACAAACAGATATATACAAGATTTGACACAATAAAAGAAAATGAGTATTTGTAGATATAGATCCTTCCAGGTGCTTACACAATTCATGAGTAGAAGAAAGGGTTACTACAGTAAAGTATGCCTGTTGTAGCTACACAGTATGATACCCCCAGACGGACTAGGTCTATATTTAGGGTTCCAGTTGTGTGCTGAGAATAGAACTAAATGAATACAGAGGCCCAAATGTGTCAGTGAAATAAATATTGGCAGTATGGATGTATGATCAAAATATCCAAATATATCCCAGACTGACTGCAGAATTTACAGTCAGTATCAATCCAGGCAGGTATAAGATTTCACATAAATCTAGTATTTCCTTCTTTCTATATTTACCTTTAACTTCCCCTCTTTTTTTTGTCATGGTCCTCCCTCAACTGACGGTCAGTAGTGTTCATCAGCCTGGGGATGTGGTGGGTTGACCTTGCACTGCAGGCAGCCGCACACCCAGCTGCTCTCTCATCTCCCTCCTCCACAGGACGGGGGGAAAATAAGATGAAAAAGCTTGTGGGTCAATTTAAAGACTGGGGTATCACTTACTGATTGCTGGCATGGGCAAATCAGACTTGACTTGGGGAACATTAATTTAATTTATTGCCAAATAAAATAGATTTGGATGGTGAGAAACAAAGACAAAATTAAACACCTTCCTCCCCTCTGCTTCTTCCCACTCTCAACTTCACTCCTTCCATCCTGACTCCTCTACCCACCCCAGCCCCAGTCAGGGCATGGGTTTGGGAATGGCAGGTTGTGGTCGGTCTGTAACGGTCCATCTCTGCATCTCTCTCCTCCTCACACTTTTCCCCTCCTTCAGTGTGGGTCTCTCCATGGGCAGCAATTCCTTCAGGAAACATCCTCCTTCTCTGGCATGCGGCCCTCCACAGGCTACAGTCTGGGTGCTCCCCTACAGTCTCCCCACAGGCTGCAGGGGAATCCTGGCCCCTGGAACACCTCCTGCACACCCTTCTTCTCTGATCTTGGTGCTCACAGGCCTGTCCCTCAGGCTGTCCCTCACACCTGTCCCTCAGGCTGTCCTTCATGCCTGTCCCTCAGGCTGTCCCTCACACCTATCCCTCCAGGCTGTCCTTCATGCCTGTCCCTCACACCTGTCCCTCAGGCTGTCCTTCACACCTGTCCCTCAGGCTGTCCCTCACGCCTGTCCCTCAGGCTGTCCTTCACACCTGTCCCTCAGGCTGTCCTTCATGCCTGTCTCTCAGGCTGTCCCTCTGGCTGTCCCCCACGCCTGTCCCTCACCTCACCTGTCCCCTGGCTGTGGGGCAGTGCTTTGCCCTTTCCCAGACCGGTTTCCCCAGAGGTGTCGCTGAGGGGCTCAGCTGGGCCCTGCGTGGGGGCGGCCACAGAACCGGCCGGAACCGGCTGGAACCGGTCCTGTCAGCGCGGGGCAGCCCCGGCCTCTCCTCACAGAGACCTGCCTTGCACGCAAGGGAACCTGGACTTGGGCACTTTAACACCATGTACAATAGATTTGTACTAATCGTCTCTTAATTTCTTATTCATATAAGACTGCCACTGATATTAATGAGCTTGGTTTTTGTCTAGGACAGTGCAATGACTTTTTTTAAGATTCCATAAAATTCCTAAAAAGACTGACATACTTTCTTCTAGATCAGTGCTGTGAGAATGAGGCCTTTTTTCTGTGTTGGCTGAGACAGTATCAGATGCTTTCACAAGCTCTCTCCATCTGATATACTCTAATAATACCTTGTATTAAAGGCAGTAGATGAGTGAGTAGGTAGTATGGTGGAAAGGCTTCCTCTGGATGACAGTAGAAACTTTGGGAGGATCAATGCAAATGTAATGGTCAGCATCTCTATTCTAGTCTCTTCTTCACCACCTCCTTTGCTTTCACTTCTGCTCAAGCTAGAGTTTTCAAAGAGAAACCAATTTAAAGTGTTTGATAGTATAACATTTGAAGGAACTGCTTCACAACAGTCATAGATTCACAGTACACCATTCTGACCACTGCGAATGTGCTGTTTGGATTGTCCCCACCTGCTTCAAAGGTGATGAAGAAAGTGATGACAGGAAAAAATGTGAGGTAATTCTCCTGAAAGCATTGAACAAGAGCTTGTTTCCAATTGATGTTGTGTAAATTAAAGGAACCTTCACAGTTCTTCTGGTAGATACTAGGGGATAGAAAAGTTTCTCCCTTTATGGTTTTGCACACAAGTCCCAAGGACTGCAGAAGTCAGATTTATTTTTTTTAATATTTTGTTTTCTGTTTTTACACATGCATGTTCTCAATAGCGTAGACCTTTGGCAAATCATTAGAATGAGAGATGACATACCCACAGCAGTCTTGGGAAGCCATGCAGGAAAATGCCCTTCACATTCAACGTTCTTTTGTTCCTGTCTTCCAGGAAGCACACTGATAATGTGCTTTCAGAGAACAAACTCACATGCTTCCCTTGAAGCTTAGTTCAGAAAACCACCCTCTTCACCAATTTTTAGATCATTTCAAATCTGGAAAAGAATGAGCTCTAAATATGTCTTTAACTGAAGGAATATTTGGACAGTATTTGTGAGCATGGAAACAGTATCTGTCATTTAGGCTAATAACTTATCTTCTTCATGGGAGCAGTTAAAGATTTTGCTACGTATAAGCATGTGGAGTTAATGTCCAATGTCCATTTAAGTTTGCTAAAAATCTGCACTGTCAACTGAAAAAATTAGGTTATTAAATACATAATGCATTGTAACTCATTGTAACTATAAGCGCAATGGCTATCTGTTTACTAGCTCTGTGCTTTTCTAAAGTCCTTCTACAAAATATTTTTTATAAGGATACAACATGCCATGTTTCGATGGAGTCCTGCAGGGAGAGAGGCAATTAAGAATGTTATGCAATAATACATTCTTTTTCTTACACATAATTTATTTGTGAGCATCATACATGCAGGCAAAAGTGCTGAGCTCAGTAATTCAGGTCTTTACATCTCTGTACCATATTGGTTGGTTTAGCAGTTTTAGCAAAAAGGTAGAAGCTCCAAAACCACTATAAATGAGAAGAAATGGAAAATAGTTCATTAATTTTTTGTACAATAATAATGAACATGTTACTATCTAAAGGCTTGCCACATATTAGTTATTATCATTTTAATATGAATTTAATAGAGATGGCTTATGTCTGAAAAATTATCTAAAAGAATGGTGATGAAGTAGAAATAGGCTTGATTTTTGACACTCAAATGAAATGTCATTGCCAGTTAATACTTTTTTGTAAATTATAAAATATAAGAAAATCCTATCTAGTTAGCAGTTATTTTCTAAAACTGGACTTCATATTTCTTGTCTTTTGTCCAGGTTTTCTTTAAGTTTCCCAGATGTTGGACTTCCTGAGCAATCTTCTTTGTGAATTTTCTGCAGTTGCATAAATGTAAGATGAAGGAAATCTTCTTAAAATATTTACCCTTAATTTCTGTTTTTCTAATGATAACATAAGTTCTACTCTCATCTCACTAACATTCACAAGAACTCTATTTTACTTTCTCCAAAACCAGGTCACCCAGTTAAAAAAAAAAGGTAAAAAGCTTGCTCTATAATATTGAATACAGTAGTTCAGCAAGAAAAAAAATCCAGTGAATGAGTTTTTAATACTTTGATAAATCATAGCAATACCTTTTATTGCCCAATTAATTTACTACTATGTACTGTAAATAGTAATAATTAATAGCAGTGCTGTTTTCCCACCTTGGCTGGAGTTAGCATCGTGACCCTTGGCAATGCTGCAATAAAAGATTAAACCTTTTGAACGGTAGATGTGGGTGAATGTCTTTTATGCAAAGTAACACAAAGTTTCAGAAGCTAAATTATTAATCTTTTGTGAATTAAACTTGAGCCTGTTAGGTAACTGCAAAAGCTTTGTAAACAAATACCTGATAACTGAGCAAATACATTTTCTTATGTATGTAAGAGTTTATTATATTGTACCTTTAAGAAAAAATGGAGACAACTGAATGTATTCAGTTACAGGTATTTGTGTTTATTATGCATAAAACTTCTGCAGACATGTCCAAATTTAAACCATGAGCAAATGAAAAGTAATAATTTTCTTTTTGGAACTTAAAAGTGATCAGACTAACTTCACAGAGTAATTGGAATTTTTTTTTCTCATATTGACAGGCTGGGTCTCTGTGGTGATGCATTCCTGAGTGCTCACTGACAAATTTGAATTCTGGGCAGTGGTTTGCTTTCTATGCTTTAAAGCAAAGAAATGGATTCCATCTTTACAGCTCATCCAGAAGGAAAGGATAACCCTGATTTTTTAGATTTCTCTATTTTGTAGATACCAGACAGGGCACAAATTCAATGGTAGACAGTCAAGGGATACAGTTATGTCAGCTACAGTTGTAGTTAGGTAACATATGACTGCTGAAATACTTGTTTGTGATTGCGAACTAAAGTTGTGGTTAATTTTAGAATACCTGTAATCTACTTACACTGTTGTGAAAGTCAAACTTAGTGGTATGGTTGATAAATTGCTTTTCATGTTAAGCCTTTTAAAACGGAAGTTTTTGCTCACTGTGGTGAGTATATGCAGAACTCCAGCAGTGTCAGCTCTTTGTAGCCTTGCAATTGCCTATTTAGTTTGTCTTTTTGTGATACCTGTAGTTCATGAACCAGCTTTTTACTACTGATGAGTCATTTCAGGAAGTACTAGTACTACATTGTTAATTGATGGCTTATTTGTAATCAGAGCTGCTGATGAAAGCTCTCACGTTGACCTTCCAGTCTTATTTTCAAGTTGTTTGGTAGGAATATGTTCATTTCCTTGGCACACCTGTATGTGAAGAATACGTAACCATAAATTGTGTGGCTAGTTATCCGCTTTTCTTAAACCTCCTTCTTGTGCAATGTACTCTTTGATATTAATGTGCAATAGATATAACATTAGTAAGCAAGCTCCATTTCCAAAATGGCCAGTTCTCTGATGAACTATACTGCAATCACTTCTTCCCAAGTAAACTATATGTGAATACTGCCTCTGTTCCTGTGAGAATTACACTGATCTAGGGCAGGAAATTCACTCAAAAACCTTGAGGTGAAGATTGTGACTGCAAAGATGCTAGCTAGAATAATAGAAGTAAATCAAAAACATCTCCCCCTCAGCCCCGCCCCCCCCAATATATTCTAGAAAGATTTGCCATAAGCAAATAAAGTAGACTTTCAACTCAATCAACAATGTTGCACTGTGCACGATCAATTTCTCAAAATTCTGAATAATTTATAACCTGTGATGTGGTTATTAACATTTACCTGTTTGGAAGCTGACATAGCTATAGAAACTAGACAGGGTGATAGTATGGGTGGTGAAGACCTTTCTAAAGAAACGGTGACTCCATCTTCTGGCTGAAAAGAGAAACTGAAGAATTTTTGATTGAGTCTTGAGGACAATAGTAGAAAATACTAAAAGGTGTTCTCAGAATTTGCATTCGGAAAATGAAATCCAAATACCAGTAGCAAATAAATGTTCCATTAGTTTCTCCCTTATTAATTTTACTTTTTTTTTTTTTTTTTTTTTTCTCTGAAACAACAAGCTTCATATGCTAAGACAAAGTATATTGTAAGTACATCTGGAAAGAGAAATCTTTCTTACATTCATGTAACCAACTAAGAAAAGTTGGTTCAAATTATTTTTTGGGAACAATGATGTTATTTTGAAAGCAATTTAGAAATTTCATTGATATTATGGATTATTGATTGACAACAGATGGCAGTACAGCAGGTGTATTTACCTCATAATGAACATGTCAATGTATGAGACATATGGTTAAAATTGGTAAAAAGGCATTTAGGAGCCTAGTTCACTTAGAATATTTAGTCACTCCAGAAAACATCCTTTTGTTAGGTATTGACTTGTATCAGGAAGATCTGTGGTATTAAGGTGAGCTGAATTCTGCATCAATTCCTTATTCACCCAAATGAGTTGCTGCAGAGATTGAAGAAGCCTTCAGCCTACCTGAGTTAAGCAAAGCTATCCTTTCCATTCCCTCCTCATCTCTACGTTGAGTTCAGCTGTATGCAGAGAGGAAATGTCCCAGTTTATTTTGTGATGTTCTAATTTCAGTTAGGGATCTTAGCTGAAAATGCCTATTTCAGCACATGGATGCACAAGATAAAGTTGAGTTTTCTCTGAATTGTTTCGACTCTGGATTTACACTGGAGTAAATCGTAAGGCGACACCTTGTTCAATATGTGCTTGCCCCCCAGATGCTTGAGAATATCAACACTGGTGATCTCAAAATCATGTAAGATTTGAAAAAATTATAGAGAAAACTAAATGATCAAAGAAAGTCCACATTCAGACTTTCTTTCATAGGTAGAATTTTTCAAAGAATTTGTTATTTTAGTTTACATGAATTATTAAGAGAATTGGGTTGTCTGTAGCAAAGTAAAATTACCAAATTGTATTGTGGCAGTATACCAGTTTCAATGGATCTAGAATGTGACAGTAAAGATTATTTGTATGCATTGAGCTTTATGTACATGTCTAAACAACAATGCTATTTATGGTAGCTTGTAACCTATGTGTACAGTTGGATAAACAGTTTAACTATTCATGTGCATTATTTTTATATGATGGAGTGCAGTACAGTAAGTACACCCAAAAGGATAATACTGCTCACTCCTCTTGTGCTGGAGAGACCAGCAGAGACTGGCCATTTAGGGCTATCAGTAAACCAATACTGTGCTAGGGTGAAAGGAAGCATATGAATCATAAATGTAGCATGCTTCACCTGTTTTGTTGCTAGCTTTATGATTTCATGCTGCTTAAGCATTATGATTTTGTGATTGAACTGTCTGTTTTCCTCCCTTGCAGTGTAATAAGATGACATTGAAGAAAACCCTCCTCTTTGGGTTATAGCGTGTTTAAATATATCAGCATTCGATCTCAATCCCTGAAATAGCCCTGATTTGCCCTCTATTCTTTTCAGTTTGTGAGTCTGCACTCTCTTCTAAATTACTGCATGGATACTTCAAAGAGAAGAGTTACAAGAGTCAAGAAGTTTTCTTCAGTTTGAGAGTGTTTGACTCCCATTTTATTGTTTGCTTTTTCTTCCATGTAAACTTCTGTATATATTTCATGCTTGTTATACAGTTAATAGAAACAAGGATAAAGTGTCTGTAACATCTTTCCTGCCAGTTTAAATCCAGATGTCAGTATGAGATTTTATAATAAATATCCATATTTAGGAATACTTCCTTTTAAAAGAGTACCCACATTTCCAATGAAAAGCTTTGCGCTAGAAGGCCCATTGGAAATGACGGTGGTAAGCTGAGCTCTTTTTTATTAAATAAAATCAGTATTTATGGGACTTTGGAACAGTTAATGATGCAACCCCCTTTTAAAAAACTCTGCAATAGGTTGGCGTCAATTTTGTTGTAGCATAAATTAAGTAACTCCAAGGATGATCCAGCTGCATCAGACTGACTCTGTCCTTTGTGGCTGTTATTCAGGAGGAGATTGGCAGGCCTGCTGCTGCCAGAATTCCTCATTTCTGCCATAATTCTGAACATATGACGTGTGGTCCCTCTATACTACTGATGGAATTAGCTGTCAGGTTAAACCATCTTTAGGAATGGAAGCCATGCTGATGTGCAGGTTTGCTCCATGCTGTCTACTAGGCAACTGAAATGTGGATGAGCTGGAATTAGTATTTAGAGGTGTTCTTTCTCCAGTTCCTTGAGTATTCTGTAGCTTTATTGATCTTTAAAAACAAAGTAGAAACCCCAACTCTGGGAACGTGCTCTTCAGGGCTCTCTACTACACACCTTAGTATGACCCTAAGTACTCTCAGCCCTGTAGTTTGAACTGGCAGAGCACAGTCCTGGTCATGTCCAGAGCTTTCCTACTATCTTTGTCATGTACTAGGTACTTAATACATTTATCTACAGAATTGTGGTCATTAGCCAATCATTAATATTACTATTTAATTCAATTTTACTAAAAAATCAGTAGATATTGTTCACAATAATTCATATTTTAATTAAGTTGGTGGGCACAAAATCACAGCCAGAACCAGACTGGTAATAATATATTTGTGTATGAAGGTGTGGATAGGCATCTTCTGAAAGTAGACATGCCTAATTCCCACTAATCTTCAAATAAATCTCAGAGCTCATTCCTTTTTTATTACAAATTGGATGCTAACCTGCATCTTCATCATTCAGTGAGCCTTCAAAGTGCCTGCTGATCTGTCATTACTTGCTGTATCTATAGATAAAAAGGGTGTAGGTATTATTGCTGGTATGTGTGGCAAATTATATTTTGTAACTTTATAACATGTTTCTCATAACTATGGGCCGTTCAGTCATGAATCCTGTCTATGAAAATCTTTGTTAAGGAACCTATGTTTGGCTCTCGGAGTGCAAGTGGTAATTTTGCCAGAGATCTTGGTGAAAGGAGGAAGGAAGCAGATGTGGTCAGAACCTTGTCCCCTCTTCTTATTTCTACGGTGGTGTCAGAAGCCTTGAAAGTCCCCAGACCTCCAGGTCCCTTCAAGACATCTTGAGTTCTGACAACTCAGAATGATCTGTATTTCAATTGGATAATTAGTCAAAATGTGATGTTCAACGCTTTTATTGTAAAGCCAAGCAGAACCCAGCTAGTACACCATAGTCTGAAACTGTAACTATTAGAGATTTTTCTTACTATTTTATTTCCACTTATTACTTCAGCCAGGGAACAGATAAATCTGAAGGTTTTTGAACAGAAGATACATTCTCACTCCAGAAGATCTTTCTGTGCTTTTTCAAAGAAAAAGATGGAAGTTTTGTTTTGAATTCAGAGGAAGCAAGATCAAACTCTCAGTCAGTTTAGACATAGGAAATGAACAAAAGGATTTGACACAATAACATGTCATTTAGATTGTTCAGGTATACACATTTATTTAAGAGTTTTCTCCTCTTCTTCTGAATAATTTATTTATTTTTTTAATCAATGTAATGTTTTATGCCTTGGATTTTTATAGTACATCTGCATTTCTGATGCTGCTATCAGACAGGAGCAATAGAGCTTGATAACAGTAGCAAGGTCGACACAAATGTGTCAAAAGGGGAAGTAACAGAGATTAAAGTTCTCTGCTATCACTGTTGCTTTAGAGCCATTACTTATAGGAACAGTCAAGACCAATGACCACTGCATTTCAGACAAAATACTGACATTGGCTTAAAGCAGTTTTAAAAAATAATTTACTTCAAGTTCTTTTTGCTTCCTTTAGTATTCTGAAACTTTTGGGTTTGAGCTTGCAGTGTTTTCTCATTGTTACTGAATGTTAGAAATGTAATTTTAAATAAATGAGGTTTTTTTTTTGTTTGTTTGTTTTTTTATATAGTACAACTATGGGAGTGGTTGAATGAGAAGGAACGCCAAGTAACAGGAGACTTGTGAAAAATCATCAGCCTTGCTGACACAGTAACAAGTAAGAGAGAGATATCAATCAAATTAAGCATTCATTGTGTTCTGTTTAGACATTTTCCCATTCACCTTCCTGGAAAATTATACTATTATGCTTCCATTATGGTGTATTCTTCCATACACATTGATAATAGCTGAAATCAGAACACTAGAACAAATACAGAAGTAATTTGTTGTTACAAAACAGCAGTTCTTAAGATCTCAAAACTGTGCTGTCTTAGTCAGCAGTGGGTTTCTCTTTTGTTTTTACCTTGAGATGAGATGACCTCTTTATTATTATTACCTCTTTAGTAACCAGCTCATTGGGATTCTTGATAGTGAGTTACTTCTTCTGACTGAATATATATATTACTAACTGGTAAGTCTACTAAACTAGTACACAAGTGTGATTAGTAGTATAAGAAAGGCCTACTGGAAAAGGACGCCTTAGGCTCAACTCAATTCATCCCACACTTTTGACTTATTCTGCCATTTAAGACATCTTGATGGTCTCTAAGGCATTCTCAATGGGTATATAGCCTCTCAATCTCTGCACCCTTTTCAGAAGCTGGTAACTTAGGGTGTCTGAAAGAAACACCTATGTTTAGGAATGTGTAATGAGCCCACTTAGTAAGATGGTGGGAGGTGTAAAATTTGTTGGGGGGAATAAAAAGGGATATGAAAAATAAACTCAGAGCGTTGTAATATACATCCTTTCCCCAATAGTTAGAGGAAGATGAGTGAATTCTAGAAAGGCTGTAAAACAGGAGGAAATGGTATTTCTTCTTAAAATTGTATTTTAAATGGTGTGAAAACTCCCGTTAAATCCTCTCAGTTTTGAGCTATATCATAAGATGAATTGTATCTCTGTGCAAATTCTGTCTCCTGAAGGCTGAAGACAATATTGTTTTGGATCTTTGCTGAGGAATAGCACACATATGTTCATGGATCATGATGTTCTATTTTCCATTGATCAATAACTGTCATCTGTCCTCTGAAGAAGCTATTCTCTGTGTTTAGAAAAAGAGCTGTCTCTGGAGGAACTGAGGAAGCACAGGTTTCAGTGATGTGTTCAAGATTGTATGAGAAGTTTGTAGCAGAGCTAGGAATAAACCCCAGAGCTCCTGATCTCTGTTCTTTCACTACAAGACTGTGTTTTCTCTTTGGCCAAGTCCTCTTTCAGTCCTGCTCATACCTCATTTTAGCCATCTGGACATGTTAGTACTTTCTGTAATATAGTTTTTTAAGTTCTTGAAGATGGAAGTAGTTTAGGAAAAATAGCTTGCATAGTGAAATCCCCTATGCAAAAAACATTTCAAAGCAGATGTCTAACTCAAGTGAACACCTTGAAGTCTTGAATCGAGATAGGACTACGTATAACAGTTTACATGCTGTAATAATTGGAAAGTAAGGAATAGAAAATTAAAAGGTATTATAAAACTAGCAGTTTCAGGTAGAACTGCCAGACTTTCAGGTGAAATAATGATAACCCTAATTTTTTTTCTCATGGTAAAAAATAGATGTGCCTTTATTCTCTGTATATGTTAACTGCTAATCCAAATGCCCATATCTGCCTGTGGAGGTCCTATAAGAGAAAAGAAATCTGAATGCCTGACTGTTGCAATAGCTCTAGTTGCCAAAAGGTTCCATTCACAAAGAACCCATTTATGTTAAAAAAGCCAAAAAAATCCAAAAGAAAAAACCTCACACAACTAGATCAAGTACAGAGGAAATCAGTTCTGTATTCATGAGCCTTTAATCACCAGAATGCCATTTGTTATATATGCTGTTAGATAATTTTAGGCATTCCTTTAATCCTTCAATTGCTACTAAAATAAGTTTATAAGATAGTGAGACTCAAATGATGCCTTCTTTATATATTGTGCTTTCTCATGATAAAAATAAGATGTTAATTATATATATCAGTAAAAGAACCATATCTGTGTAAATACTGCATAGATGCATGATTGAAATAGAAATGGCAGGAGGAAAAAAAGAATAGAAAAGGAAGGAGAAACAAAACAAAAAGAATCAAAGCAGCTGCTTACAACTACCTGAAAGATTTTCTCTTATTCGTTTCCTCTTGCTGAATAAAATGTGATGTGATCAGGTCACTGCATGTAAAATGCTGTAAGAATGTGATCTGTACTTCATCATTATAAAATTCAAACATTCTTGAACCTTTTATTCCACCCTGTTCATATTTATCTTTTTGGTCCTGCCTTCATTGGGTACCACATTTGTATTGATAAATTGTAGGTACTTGGAGATGTATTGATGGGCTGAAGACAGTTCAAAATGTAGAGTGCTGTGGCTTTGCATATCATTACACCTAGCTCGCTCTTTGCCTCTTGAAAGCTGTCGATTTGTGCATTATTGCTATTCAGGCTGATAAATGACAGTAATTGTTCTTAAGTTGAAGAGCTGGCTTAATGTGCTGACTTGCTTGGGAATTCTGAGCACCAGGGTTAAACTAGTGCTCCACTGGTTCTAACAAAATGGTCTTTTCCAGCTCCGAGTAGATACTTAATTGAATTACTTTAGTTTTTATGCATTTTGCAGCTTTGCATTTGAAGAAAAAATATTCATAACAAGATCAGGGAATTCAGAGCTGTTCATAGGGAGGTCAGGCTTGGTATGTGCCCCCACTTCAAGGCACCTGCTCCCAGTGGTGCTACCACAATTAAAAAAAAAAAAAAAAAAAAGTTGAGAGGGTGAATATGTTAGTCCTATAATGGCATTAAGAAAGACATAAAAAATCAGATGGAGATGTATCCCTATTCTTTTTTTCACTGTCCCAGTGGTGGAACTTAGTAAGACACACTTATAAAGATGAAATACAGCTCATTTTGTGGGGTTTTTTTTAAGTGTTTTTCCGTGTGTAGTGGCACTGATTTTTTCAGTATATGTAGTCTAGGAGTGATGTCTTAAAGCCTCTGTTAATTCTAAAAAAAAAGACAGATTTTTTCACCTATAACTCACAAATTCCTCATGAAATTTGATTTTTTTTTCTTGAATAATGCCCACAGAATTAAACCAAGAATTCCAAATTTTCAGAAGCTGAGTGTGACTTGAATTGTTCACATTTGGTGCTGCTTATGTGTGCTCTAGTACAAATTAAGGTTCACAATCAAAATGATTGTGTGTCTCAGGTTTCCTTGCTTCAGCCAATTTAGTTTAAACAGTCTCTGTATTGTTCTTTTGGGTGACAGCTGTGCATTTCCACATCCCACATTGATGCAAAAAAATTTCAGATCAGATTGAAAAAATTGAGCTGTTAAAGAAGAAAATAACAGGATTCAGAGTGAAATTTATTTGCTTCATTGTGATTTTCTGTGATGACTTGTTCATTTATAAATATTGAGTGGGATCAAGCCTTTTCACATGAGGTACAGAAAGTGTTTCCTTTTACCTATGAAGAAAATATATTTATTAATGGTCTTCTATAGTTCCAAGCATGATGTCTGGGATTTCCTGGGTTGGCATCATAATGATGCTGATTGTTCATTCAGGGAGAATTTTAGTCACAACCTTACTGTAAGGTTCTTGTCTTACTTATAACTGCTTTAGCTTCTGTGTATAATGTATATTTTCAAACAAAAGTTATGAAAACACTGGAGAAATAATAATTTCCATATTTGTTTAGTCATCTTACTAAACAGGAGTCCTTTTCCTTAGTCTTAAAAAGGAAGATTATTTAGTTATATGTGGTAGATGATCAGTGGATAATGTCATCAGAAAGGCATCTTTTTCTTTTACAGAGACTTGCGATTGTTACCCTATGTAATTCAAGGATAATTCTCATTTCAGATAGTCTCCTCAGTTTTTAAATCAGTCACCTACATCTACCAATTAATCACCTACCAACTCCTATGAGCTCAAGGGTAGATTTGATGTTTGGGACCACTGAAGACTTTCCATGAGTAGGCAGATGTACCCAGCATGTATCTTAGTTGATCCAAGATTATTCCTAAAGCTGACAATTAAGCAGGGAGACAGAAAGGGTTATACTACTCATATACGAGTATATAGTCTATATACGAGACTTACTATTTTGGATTACTGTTATTAAAGTAGGTAAACTTTTTATCACTGGAAACACTTGCCAGCTTTTAGGGGGACCTTTATGCTATTTACATTAGATGTTGGTGTCCATCTATTGAATGTAAAAGAAATTCTTTGTTATATAGGCCATAAAAATTTACGGTTTTCTCCCTTCCTATTCCTTTGCTGCAATGCAAATTTCTTACCTCTACTGATATTTGTGCATTTGCTGAGCTAGAATTCATTGAAGATACTAGCTAATTCCTATTTCCTCCATTCCATGCCTCAGATACATTTGCCAGTAAGAGAAGACTCATCACCTGACTATAATAGTCTGGAAAATATAGATTTTCCTCAAGCTGCCTTTTTACTAATTTTTCCTCACTTACCTGTTTTAAAATTAAACAGTCATTTCTTACTTTTCTAACAGGACAAGAGCATTAACTGAATTCATAGGAAGGTGGACTACTTAGGCAGGCCTTGTGTAGATACTGTATTTCTTCTCAGTTTTATTTAACCACTTTTCTTAACTGAGCTAATTTTTTGTTATTCATGAAACCTAGAGCCATTGCAGCATAAACCTTAATGGATGCTATCTTTCACATGCTAATCTTCATGTGCCCAGTTTTTTTTGCAGGGTCTCTGATAAAATGTTAAAGAATATTGTGACTCAAGCATGTATTTTATTCTTCTTAATCTACCCTTCTCCAGTTCCTTAAATCTTTGCTATTCAAGCCAAAATAAAGAAGGAAGTGTGAAAGTCCAGCTCAGAGAAGAACTTTGGAAATACATAATTCAGAAATTTTATGCTATTGGGCTCATTTAGTATTTATCCACAAGTTTTATATAGTCTGTAATTGCTTTTTAGCAGAAATTAATTTGTATTTTAAAGAAAAATGCCTACTCTTTTTAGTTCCAGGAGAACTTTAAAAACATAGACCTCTTGTCTGGTAATGCTAATAGTATATTGTATGTACTTTTCAAACACAAAATGTCTGTCTGCTGAAGACAAACAGATATTGTCTTTCTGAATGTATGGACTGAAATAACATTTGTGAACTGTTTTATTCAGCCAGTTGGTATTATGACTATTTTAAATTTAGCAATCTATGAGTGATTGCTTTTAAGGTCTCTTGATTTAGAGGCAAAGTCAGGTACTATGGAGTCTGAACTACATCTCTAATTTCAATATAACATGGAGAAAAGAGCTTGTTTGGTTTGGCTTCTAAGCATATGCAGGTTCCACTGAAGTGAGTTGAAATCCTGAAGATGTGGGCATCTCTGGGCAGTTCACCGGTTCCTTTATTGGATGTGAATTATTCTTTATATTTTTTAAAAAAATTGTTTTTTCTCTAAAATGAAATTTAATTTCTCTTTATTGAAGTGTTGGAATAGTGTACTATGAGAAATATAATACTATGGAGACAAGTAAGGTGAGTATTTTGAATGGGAAAGTGAATTTGTATTTTTCTCTCCATGCATTTCATTCTTCCTTTTAAAGGATCACTAAAAGTGTTACAAGAATGTGGTCTCATGGTTCTGCATCATGCTGAATCTATTATTATCATTTCCAGCTGGTTGACTGTCAGTTGACCTAATGGAAATTCCCTGTAGTGACTGATGTTACTTTATACCCTTTGTCTGGCTTCATTCAGCTCTTCAGGTGGCTGTGTCTTTAAGTTTGGAGTAATCATGGCTGCTTCTGGATTTGTCATACAGCCAGGCTGCTGATGGCTGGTTATGGTTCTTTTATCCTTCTGGGCATAACTTTTCTTTGCACATGTATGCACTATTAATGTGATCCAGCAGGAGATAACTATGCAGATGTTTCATGGTTGAAAGGGGGGATGGTGAAGATATTGCTGCCTGCTTACTTACTCTCTGTGTTAATCTGTATGCTGCATATAGGTATGCCAGTATTAAACTCTGTTATGTATTCAGTATTCTTACTGAATCAGAGCTCCACCACTTTAATTGGCAATGCAAAGCCATTTCATGTGAGGGTGCCTGCACCAGGAATCTTATCAAAATCACCCAACTCCTTCCTCCAGAAAGTTGCATTGCACAGAATTTCTTCAGCAAAGCATCTACCAGAGGCTGGGGTGGAATGGATCTTTAGGCAGAATTCCTATTTAAAGCTTATTTAAATTTTATGCCCTATTAGATGTACTCTAGAACAATGTTTTCTTCTAAAACGATGAACTCTTCTACTGTAGGCATGCAAATATTGTTAGAGCAGCCAGTATATCACCCTTAATTTAAGTTTGCCCAATATTTCCAATAAAATATATGATTTTCAGTGTCTTGAAACTTTGTTAAATGTCACTCATTTTTATGGGATAAAACTTGCAAGTTTCTGAAATTTTTGTGTTTCATCTAAAATGTTTTAGCTCTTTCTGAGAACTAGATTACAGAAAAAATGTTATTAGCTAACATTCAAACAGTCTTACACCCTTTTTAAAAAGTTTTAACATTCTCTTTCTTTGCAATAGGTCTATAGTAGGAGGGCACATTTGTTTCAGTTTTGCCTTTTGGGGTCCACATTAAAAAAAGAAAAAGTCTTTGAGCATGTTTTCATTAGATGTTAATCTAATTTAGAACACATTTGATCTATTGTGCTCATTAGAAAGTTTTAACTTGGCAGGTAAGTTTGCTGGAGTCAGGATCAAGTTTTCTGCTTTAGAAAAAGGTATGTTAAAATGTAATTACATCTGGAAAGCTCTCTCCTGCAGTATTAATGTTTGTTCGTGGAACATCATGGTTGATACACTACTAGGAACAATTCCAGTATTGTGAAATGATTGAGGATTTGCTACTTATTTTTGAAGCTGTCCCATCATCTGTATAGTATTCTCACTCCAGGTCCCTTATTGGCTAAATCATTGCAGGTGTTTTGGTACTTTGATATGGGTTTCACTTGTGTAAGTAGCCAAGCTGGTTGATGGGATCCTGCTGTGTCATGAAGGACAGTTGAAAGTTTGCAGGTGAAGTAGCAGTAACCCAGGTCCAAACCAGACTCACAGAATCTTATTTTCTTACCCGGAGAAGTGAGAAGACTGTGATGTTTTTGGAATTATTATTATTATTTGTAATGCTAAGACAAAAGTCTCAGTCTTAATTTCCATCAACTCACCCTTCCCCACCGAGTCCAAATGCTTGCTACAGAACCTCCTTAAACTGAGTGAGTGGAGCTGGTGCTGCAATCACAAACCACCTGGGGGAAATAACTTACAAGGGTGTTTCTCCTTTAGTTCAACACTTGTAGCAATTCCAGTGAGTCCCCCGTATTATGATTTTCCTACCTGTATTTGGAAATCATCCAGTTCTTTCTGACAGAATAGGTATGTGGGTAGAGTTTATGAATATGTATATCTGGTATATATTTTGTGTGAGAAATTTAGAAATGATTGTTTGATGCAAGTGGTTATTTGATGATGGGTTAGACTTTTGCTTATCTTTGAAAGTTTCTGTGAAAGCTATGGAAGAACCACTAGTAGGCAAACTTGAAGCATTTTTATGTCATGAATCATGCCTAGTGTAATCATGAGACTGGCATAAACCCTGAGATTTTATGATGCAGAAAATATTTGTTCTTTTATTTGTGAGTTCAGGGTTTCTTAGGGTACACTATATTTTTTTAGGCTTCTTTTATAATTGAGACTTTTAGGAAAGGATTTTTTTTTTGTTGTTTCTAATTTATTTTACTTTGGCCATACATAATTGTTGTAAAGAGCTGAGCATTTGAGGAAATATCAACATTTTTATGATTAGCAATGTACAAAAATGTAATATTTTCTGGACTGATTTGGTCATGTTCTATTATGCTTAAATTATGGCATGTCATAATGGACATATTTTAGTAGACAAGTTTCTTAACATCAAATTTGACATCTGCAGTATGAGTATTTGTAAAACAATGAACTAGCAGGAATCTTGGATTTTTGGCTAGCAATGCCTGATTAAAATATGGTGTATGTTCTTATGAAGCAACCCAAGAAAATCAAAAGGAATTTGCAGCACTTAAACTTCATATATATATGCAGTAGAATTCAGATAAATGTAGAAGTGTGCAAATACTTCCTTCCTTGGTTACTATTTTTGAGAAGTATGGCATTGTGTATATTACAAGGGGACGTCTATAAAATGTTTTCTATTGCATACTTAGTCTGTAAGAGTATTTCATGCTTTGCAGAAATTAGCTCACAACTATAAAGGTTATACAAGTGTGGTAGCTTCCCCCACCATCTTTTTAGAAATATGGAAAAGAGGAAAATCCCAGAGTCTGGAAAAGTTGCTGGAATAATCGTTTGTCTGAGTTATGTTTAAAAGTCAGAGATTCCTGGCTCTTTTCGTAATTCATGTAATTAATTTTCCACAAGTTTTTTTAGACTCACTTCTGTGGGACCTGTGATAATGCAAATAAACAAGTAAAGCTGTAAAAGTAAAATACCTTTTCATAAATTTAATCCATTCTTAGTTTAAAAGATCTCATTCACTGTGAGCTTGTTTTATAGTCTTCTCCCCAAGTGCAGGTGTGGAGAGTCACAGAAAGACATGAACACTGAAGTCTTCAATAACTGCATGTTTCCTATTTTTCTTCTAAAGAAATGGTTGGGAGCTATTTTTGAGGAGCTGCAAGTGTTTGTGGTTGGTTTTTACCCTGCTCACTTAATTCTCACTGATTATAGTCTAATTCCATTGTGATACTTTTTACAAAGAAAACTAAGGAATAGTTACCAATATTAACAGAGGTAATAGAGGTTTTAGTGCAGTGGATCTTTTTTTCTATGTCTTGCCTTTCTAAATATATTTTTCAATTTCTCAGTGGGCAGGAAACTACATATATGTGTTTGTTTCCCTTTTGTGTCCCCACAGAACTCATCCACTGATTTTGAACTTTTGTGTTGTCTGTGAATGATGTGGAGAAGTGATGGCAATGCAGTTTGATTTTGAATACATAATGAATATTGTGTAAGGAACGAAACCTGGGGAAAGTTTTACCTGTGAGGTCCTATGTTTGTTTTTCTTTCTTAATTTGTAACTGAAATTGGGGAGTTAAAAAGATAATAAATTCAAACTAAAAACAAGCTCCTAACCACCCTCTGCCTCCTTAAACACCTAGTGTCAACTGCAGAATGACAAGATAACTTGAGGTGTGATTTTTTGTACCTTACTGTGGGCAAATGAAAGAATTAGCAAAATAAGGTTCTTGTTCTCTAGAGCTCTGTGTGGGGAACTATTATATGAAATAAAGTCTTACCTTCTTAGGGCATGAGTGGACTTCCGTTTGAATCCTTTGTTTGTTTGTTTGGCAACACACAGCATTTTTCCTTTTTGATCCTAAAGAAAAAAATCTTTTTCATGCCAATTTCCCATAAAAGTGATCATGAGCTATATTAGCTTCATTTGGTAAACTGATTCCAGTTTTCCAGGGAAGATATTAAGTATGCAACAAATAGAGTCACATGAATCTACCAAGCAGACAGTGATGTTTACTCCTGCAGGCTTTACTGTATATGAAGCTAGTAGATTAAAGTAATGAATTGATCAGTGTATAAGCATTTGCAGAATGAGGACTTTTCGATTCATCTGCTTTTCTGCAAGATTTCTGCCTATACCAGCTTGTGCCCCAGGATTATAGCTCATTTCCTGTACTTAGGTCTTTGAGTTGTTTCTGCATTCAACTTTGTTTCCAGGAAAACACAAGAAATCTGTGATCATTACAGCATGCCATAGTAATTAATAACCTTTGGTTTCTGTTTGTGGAGCAGACCTGATAGTTTTAAAGGATACTTTAATCTAAAATCAAGTGGTAGAGAGATAAGGGAAAGCATTAGTTTGTTTTGTTATAACAGATGCATTTGTTGCTAAGACTGACCATCATGTGCTGTGATAGCTTCATTATTTTAGATGGATAGCTAATTACTGTCCTTTTTTTATTATTCCTATTCCTGTCCTTCATGTAGTGGTTGTGAATTAGCTTTGTGCCGTTTTCTAAAGTATCAGGCATTTTTATACATTTGGTATATTGAATGGCAAATACTTGATGTAAAGTCTGCAGTTTTACTCCATAACCAGATTGTAAAATATGAACTGAATTAATCATAACTGCAAAGAGTAATGGCACATTTTCTCTTATTTTATCTTTACTGCCTTTCAGATCATGGTTTAAAACCTTCTACATCTGGTGCACAGAATGAGGCAGCAGCTTTGGTAGTGGATAGCAAGAGGCAAAGGTCAAACCAGAGGCTGCACAAATATTGTGCACTGGATTTATTGTTTTAATTAAGAGCGTGGCAGTTCATCATAAACTGTTTATGGTGTTTTTGCACAGTGCAGCATTTTGAAATCAGCTGTTTTAATGAAAACATAATGTCATATCTGTCAAAGTTCTAAATATTTTGAAAGTGAAATATGAAAACAAGAACTTTAATTCTGGGTTTACTGGGATTAGCTCTTGGAATTGTTTTAAAATCCCTTATGTGTCATATCACAGGTAGCATAGTTCTGTGTTAGAAAGGGAATGGAAAGTACTATATGGAGCTTGTTACTTAATTGTGGAAATACATGCTGAGGGTTAATGTATTGAAAGACAAAGCTCTTATGATTTGCATTGCAATGCCAGAATTAAGGCATAAAAAGAGATAAGGCACTTGCAGCATTTACATATTGTTTATGAAGAAGAATCCTGATTGTGTTTACCCCCTCAAAACAACAACAACCCCCCCGCCAACAAACCCTCAACAAATAAACCCCAAAAATGAAAGAATCCTTAAACCTGGAAAGAAATAAATATGTTGTGGGTCATACGACGCTGTGATGTATTAGCATCAGGGTCTTTGTAACTAGTTATTTACAAGACCTAATGTCTTTCTGTGGACTTTTAAGGCTGAGCATTTTGTAGTTTAGCAATTTTCTGCTATTGTTATGTATTTGTGTAGACATGTAAGGCAATTTTGGTTACGATTTTTTTGTGTAGTCTGATAAAATATTTGTATAATCTGAAAATTATATTTTTATAGTAGTCTCCTTGGAAAATAGAAATTAAGTCTGTCATTAGATGCTAGGCCACAGTAGTTGACTGAGCAGGGTAATGTATGTTACATTTTGTGCTATACTTGGTCAAGTTTCATATATATCGTATTCCACGTTATTTTATTAAATTTAATATCTGCACTTCCTATTACCAGACATGCCTCTCATTCAAAGCACAGAGGCACAGTTCTCTAATCAGAAGTGACAAGCTATATACTTTCTTTCAGCCATTATTCGGTAGCCTAGAGCAAGGAGCTCTGTTTCCTTGAAAATGTTTTGAATTGGGTTATTTTTATTGAAGTATTAAAGTAATTCTTCAGATTTTAGGCTATTATTTAAGTACTTTTGGGAGAATGCAATAACCTCTGGATTCTGTAGCCTTTGTTATGTTAACAATTGTAGCTGCTAAATGTATCTTTTTAATGCTTGTTATGTAAGTGTCTGGAAAAATCATCTGACTGATAGAAACTAACAATATTGAGGCAATAAACAAGATTAGTTGGCTAAATTAGTTTACTATTGAAGTATAATACCAAAGTGACTCACTATTTAAATATACCAATAGATTCTGGTCACCATACCATCACCAACAAATGTACATGATTAACTGTTTGCTAATTTGTTGCAGCATAATGTTCATATTTGGCAGATTTATTCTTTAAGAGTCTGAAAATGATACTTTCCTATCTTAAGGCAATCTGTTGCTTGTGACGATGTTGGTTACAGTCCTCCACAAAAATATCTAATATTTAGGTTTGTTGAATATCTTTATTTGAAAGGACAACTGGAATCTGCAAATTTTGTACCTCTTTTTCATTCTTTTAAGATAGAAAGCAGTGTGAAAATGTCAAAATAGGTAGGGTAGATTTGGTATTGAAGGAGAAAGGACGCAGTTGTCCCAAACCTCAATGATACGGCTGCCTTTGTGCCTCTTCTAAAGTAGTATGCATCAAAGAAACTCAAGGTCAAACAGCTTTATTGGGAGTATAGTTATTTTGGGGTATGGATGTTTTCTGGAAAAGTGATCTTAATGCACCAAACATTGCCAGTCCTCCCATGTCTTGTGTGTGTATTCATAGGGAGAGATGTGTGAAGTATAATAGAAGAGGTGCCAATATTTATTAGAATTGGGTGAACAATTTGAAGAGATACAGAGCAGTGTTAGCAGGTCTCCCTGACATCAAAAGAAATACTGGCCTTTGTTAAGTGGAGACAGTGAGCCTTGTGAAATTTAGCAGTGATGTTGATGTACACATGAGGGAAGCATAATGCTAAGAAACTACTAACTTGAATAAAGATCTTACTCTTCTAGGCAAACATCATGGGCACAATTCAAAGTATGTTCCCTGAAACAATTTTGTAATAAATATCTGCCAGTTGTAGGCATTATTCATATCTTGTTGCCTCTGTAGTCATGCTCTTTTTTATTTATTTTATTTTACTTAGAGTACGTGTTAGTTTTGAGGGCTTTCTTTTGTTAGTATGCTTGATTGATGCTGCTTAATAGGACCATGATATTAAACATCAACTTTCTTTATCAGTATTCTGGTATATTTTGGTATATTTAAAAATGCAGTGGGAGTTAATCGCAATGTTTGATTGTCCAGGACTATCCTAGATCTAAACACAGCTTCTTGTGTATATTATCAGTTCCAAATGCTTGTGTTGCTTTCTAATTCAGATGAATGAAAAAGTAGCAGATCCACAGGCAACGCAGACCATGCTAAGCAAGGGAAGAGAAATAGAAAGAAAGTACTCATGAGCATGTTAGTGGGAAAGTAGAAAGACTTGCAGACAATGTGAGAAATATGTATGCGGAAAACAGGGTAAAGTTCCATTATATTGTCAGGCACAGTAGTTTTGCATGTAGTTTCGATTAAGTAATTACATGTATACTATACTATTTGATTTGCAAATGAAAACTGTATCACGTGCACAAAAATAGATGACTGTTCTATGGGAAATATGGCCCTGAATAGAATTCCAGAATGACAGTTCTTACGGTTTGGTGGAATTAGAATTACAAGTCAACTATGTAATATTTTTTTTTTTAAAATAAATTTGTCAGTAGTTGAAAAACAAGAATGGGTAATATTCACGTAGTTAATATTAAAATAAATGAAATGGGTAAGAACTGATCTGAACTAATACAGAAACATGTTACAAATTAAAACATTGACTATAATAATAGCCAATGCTACAGAAAGAATGAAAACATCAACAGAATAATGATATTATGTGTCTAAAATCTTTTATAAGATGCTGAACAATAATTTTAAGAGATAGAGAGTGGCAATAGAGGGCTTCGGGTTGAAATGTAGATGAAAAATACAGGTGATTCTGACCTGAGAATAGGTGAATGAAGGGAGGATGTTAGGGGAAAGTATCTCATCTGGGCCTGTTTTCTTCATACCTTCTGCTTACAGCCACTGTTGGAGATGGGGTACAAAGTGAAATCACCTGTTGATCTGACCCTGTGACTTGAGCTTTAGAGTCAGAATGTGCAGCCTGAATGGTGAGTGATGGGGAAGCCTTACTGCTTCAACGTCAGCACTTAGCCTGGCAGTGGGAATGAAAGGTATTGCCTGCTAGCTGCAAATCCCCTAGGAAGGGTCTGTCTGAAGAGGCACGCAAGTGCATGCCGTGACATTCCCCAGTGGCCCCTATCTGGCGTGTTCTAGGGGTGGAATTAGGTGGTATACAACTACACAGCTTGAAAATGCTTCTGGGTCCCCAGAATTAGTTTAATGTAGCCATAGTCAGCTAAATCTTGCTTGGTGCTTATTGAGCAAAGTGCTACATCTAGTATTTAATGGTACAACGGAAATGGTCTGCAAGTTAGGAGTAAGTATGTAAAGCAAATGGTACATGCTAGACTCCATAGTAAATGCTGACCCAGGATACGCTTTGCACTCAACAATGTGCTTCATAGGATGTCATCTTGCCTCTCCCAGAGAAATGACTGTCAGAAATTTGTTAGCAACAGAAACATGAGGAAAAAATTTGGTCTTCCCTTTCTGCAGTAATATGGGCTAGTTTTAACCTGGTTTTATTCACTGCGTATAGCAATTCAGCCTGTTGGATTTGATCTGGGAATTACTTGGTGAAGTGTTGTGGCAAAAGTAAGTCAGACTAGGTAGAACATGTGATGTCTTTTGGCTTTGAAAATCTATGGCTGTTTTACAGACATGCAGATCTGTAACACTGCAAATGAATACTACAATTTGTTCAGTGCTCTGCTAAAGTGGCATGATACAGCTTTCACTTAGGAAAGCTGTAAATAATTTCATTAATATACAGCTTGACTGTGTTTAATTTTCAGAACTGTTAGTGTTTTGAAATCATAGGTGTGTAAAATTTGGAAAAAAGTCAGTTTCTTGACAGGGCAACATACAAATTGTTCAGTATTTCAGTGGTATTGTATGTACATGGGAACATTTTATATTTTAACTTGTAAGTCCTCAGTTTGAAAAAAACATCCATAATTCTGCAGAGAAAATGCACACTGTCCCTAATGTGCATTAAAAAATAAAAAGAAATCTGAAGAAAATTTAGAAAAATGTTTACTTCCTTTGAAAGTACTACTGCTTTCTGAGATGCACAAGTTTTTACATCCTGCTAATTATTAATAAAATTCCATTTGTAGGAAAAAAAATTGTTGTTTATGGTAATGTGGACATAAAGGTAGAAACGACAAGGGGATATGTAAATGAAATCAGATACCTAGTATTTTCAAAGGGCAGAGAAGTATTTATCCCAAAAGGGAGAGAAAAATAGTATTTAGGGATCTTCTGTTTAAATGTTAGTGAAAACAAATATGAATGGCAGAAATAGTGAAATAAATCACATTGGAAGCAGAACTTTGAAACTTTTTTCTCTTAATTTTTCTCAGATGGGTATCAGTTTATTATTGAGTGATATTGACTAATTTGTTAAATATTGCTGGCATATTATGTGGTAATTTAAATGATGCATTGTTAACAAATGTATAATTAACATTCTTAATGAAAAGCCGTAGCTTGAGAGGCCAATTTCTATGGTCTTAAAGCAAAACCCCCACATATTTATCGTAATAATCTGCAGCAAGATAAAATGAATAGAAATATCTGAAAATATATTAAGATATATGTATATACATTGGACATTAGTGCTATATACAAAATATATTAGGCATGTGTTTCAAAATATTTCAAACATTGTTGACCTTTGTTATATAACAGTGAGCTCAGGGAAATATATTTGCATAGATCTAGTAATATATTGTAAATAACTACATAGGACAGTGCACATTTTTCCTTAAGATGCAGCATTATAAGCAAGACATTAAATTATGCCTATCAGACAAAGCAGCAGAATCTCAACATTTTTTTTTTTATAGCACATTCTATTGGGAAGACATCTCTGCTTCTAAAAAGCACATGCATTAACTGCCTGATTCATGTGGTGACATGTGGCATATCCAAATGTGTTATGGATCTCCCAGGAATAAAAACAACATAGCAAAATCATCACCTTGGGATGTTCATTGAGTGAATATTTTACAGACATACTCCTTTTATATTTATGTAATAATTTAGTGTTATGACAATTTTTTAGCAGTGTTGGCAGTTTTTCTTTTTTATAATGGTATTATATTTGTGAGCCTATTAAGTGCACATGGGCTAAACTACAGAAAAAAGTATTTTTCATAATTCCTTAGGGTGCTTGTAGCAAAAGAACCATATTGGTATAGAAAAATGTTAATAAAAGGTCAAGCAGAACTTTCCAATGTTTATCATGGTAGCAATAGCAATTTGAGGCTTTTTTGAATTGTATATTGAAGAAGCAGAGTTTATGGAGTGTATAGAGAAGAATCTATACCTACTATACTTTGTACTTGAACTCTTTATTAAGAGACACATCTAAGTTTTAACAATCATCAAAGAAATTAGTTTCTACCATTTTTCCTTTTAAGTATCTGGAAATTGGTGTGAAATTGTAAAGCAAGCTGAAGAAGTTTGCTTGTTTTGCTGTGTTTCTGTGTTACAACTATTGCTATGTACTGTAGAATTAAGAATGATGCTTACATCAGTGTAGTAGTTTTTTGCTGCTCCAGACAGCTGGCATGCAAAATGGGAGCAATGCTTTCGGTAGACTGTGTTCATGTACTACAGATAAAGAAACGCTGGTTTATAGTTTAGGAATTAGTCTGTTCTGGTGCACCTTCATATTCTACTTGCCTTACATCTATATTTGCACTGAAACAAGGACCTAGCTAGGCTATTGTTGGTCAACTCTTTGGTCTCCTGGAGTCATGTAAGAAAGCATGAGCTCAAATTTTGATTTTGTGATACTTTTAGTGTGTTTTCTTCTTGTAGAGATGCTGTGATTTGTTTAATTGTAGAATAGATGTGTCTGTTTTGAATGTACAGTTTATAAAATGCTTTTCCATGTTTATCCAACAAATCTGAAGTAGTAAAAGCCAGGTAAGGAATGTGTAGACTATCCCTGAACAGAATGAAGGCTGGCTGGTGTATTCAAATCTCATTGGTACCCTGCTCGGTGTTCATTCAAACTGACCAAATGTCTGGTCTTGCAGCCTTAAAGCCTGTGAGATTTTTGTTGTTGCTTGTTTTTTTGTTTTGTTTAAGGATATTTAAATACAAGCTATAATGCGATTAACTATGGCATGAATGTATATACACGTGTCCTTACACTCTTTTGCTGTGAGATTACAGCCCATCAGTTAGTATTAACTCCCCCATGAAAGAGTAGTAAGTAAATTTGTGTGGTGCTGTTCATGCATTAATTTGCTTGAGTGTCTGTATCCTAAAAAAAATAAACCAATTTTTTCGTTGTCTTCCTGGTCACAAAAGCGGGCCATAAACTTCAATATAATGCTAATGAATGAGTATTGTCACACCTGGTAACTGGATTAGGAGTAACTGCTACAGGGAGTCTCTCATTCCTGATCACCTCACAAGACATGGATGGTCTACAAATGACAGTGCAAGCATGTTCAGACCCAGTGTTGTGATCATACTGGTTTTCAGTTAATTTTCTGTTTCTGCTTCAACAGATGAAACTGTACTAGGTGCATGTAATAGTTTATGTACAGTGCATAAATGATACTAAGAATTCTGAACGAGATACTTCTTTACCTTATTTATAGAATCCAAAAATAATTTTCTTCAATGGCTTTGTAAATTTTTCTCTGATAGTATGCTATGCTTTAATTTTATGCAAGTTACAACAATGTTATGCTGCCGATTAAAATACAGACCACAGACAAATACTGAATCTCCTCAAAACAGAAATGTGTTTTCTGTGCAAAAGTGTAGATAAAGGCTATTTTCTTGAAATTGATCCAAGCTGGCTCCACAGGAACAGAAGCATGAGCATCCAAAGTAGCTGTAACAGCAGGAAATTCACTTTTCATTGCCATTTTGCTGTATCCCTTGTGAGAAGGGTTGAAAATAGTGCAGGGAAACTACAGGAAATCTATATCAAATTTTCTTAGAGATCCATCTTATTGTTTAGCAATTTTCCATTCTATCATATTAGCACTGTATTTAGTATTTCTTTTTGGCAGAGACAGTGGTGATTTTTATTATCAAAATGATATTAAGAATTAATAAGTTAATGAAGAGCAAATGATGTTGGTAAGATGAGGTATATGAACATATATAAACAGTACCAGGTTTGCCAGTACAAACTGATATATAATATGCTGGTTAATGTCTGGTGTCAAGTTATTAATGGTTTTTACTTTTATCGTATGGTTTAGAAAAAATATTTTCTAATGTGTCCTTACAGCATTTAAAAAAAAAAAAATCAATAAAAAATTATCTTTCTTTCAAAAAATCCTGTTTGTGCATCACAAGGCTTCCCTGAAAGCTTTTCTGTGGAGTGAGATTGTGATGCTTTTCATACACATAGAAATCTTTTGTGGGTACACCTTAAATAGCTAGTGAGTTGGTGAACTACATGCAACCCACACAATGTGAAGATGAAACATCTTGAACATGGGCATGACAGTAAAGCATTGCACCTCCTATGGTTTGGGGGAATAGAAACTATTGTAACTTCAGCTGTCTTAGAGAAATACAGGCAGAGCTTGGTACTCAGATTTTGCCTGCCTACAGAATAAATTTCTTAGAAATTGTCGATTAAGTTTTTAATTCTGAAATGTTTGAATTTCACAGTAGAGTTCTGAGTTTCGCTGTACGTTTTGGTTCCCAGCTACCAGGGACACACCAGTAGTGTTGAAGCATGGCATGAAGCCCAAGTTAATAAGCTCTTTCAGACTGATTAGGCTGGGCCCTGTGCTGACACTGCCAAATTGGGCAGCTGGGGGAGGAGGGAGGTAGCAGCAGGGGTCAGAAGAACAAAGGATAGAAGACAAGGAGACAGCATCAGGCAGTGGCAAGAAGCAATGTGGTGAATAGGAGGGAGGAAAGGGAAGGTGGTGGCTACCAAGGAGGCAGGTCATGAGGAGAAGAAAGTGGAGGTAATGAAGTTCATTCCAAAAAGAAAACTGGGGACCAAGGACCTATTTAATTCAATGTAATGCACAATATGAGGCCTGATTTGAGTGATTTCTCAGCTAAAATAGTTATTTTTCTAAGATTGAACTCTTGGGATTCTTACATATAGGACCGGCCTGTACTGTAATGATTGTTGTACAGAAGCCCTGCTATCTTTTTGCTGTTAGCTAGTATGTATACAACAAAAATGAACCAGTCTTCTAAGAAAACCCATCTAGTCTGTGCAGTGTGGCTTAGGATCTGCTCAGGCTACATCTGTGGGGGTACAGTGGTGGGTTGCAATTCCTATCTGAAAATTGTGAACACTATTCGCTTTGCTGGGAGTGGCTGGGGAAGAGGGGAAAGGGGAGGCCTTGCAGCAAGAGTGAGGATGCTGGAAATGTACGTTATGGTCTGCTTTGAGCTGTGAGGATGGTCAGAAAAATCCCATTTCTACACAGTCCTTCAACAATTGCTGGTAATTGTCTAGCTCATCTTCAGCATGACATGGAGCTAATCTAAAGTCAGCACATCTGGAAGCAAGATGGTAGAAAAGGCCAAAGTTCAGTCTTGGCCTCCAGTGGATCATCTGTATTGAAGAACAGATCTCTTGCAGCTATTGTAGTGTGATTCTGCCTCTGCTTTGTCCTTTCTTGATGAAGTGATCAAGGAAGAGTTCCGACAGTTTTTCTGCAGATATTTTCTTTGTTTAAATTCATCAAACCCAGGAGGAGTAGTAATTTGGACACAGGCACTCGCTCACTCTGCTGTAATAGGAAGTGAGGTTTTTGTGGTACATCTTTAAAGTATTGTCGTTCATTTTTCATGGAGTATCACCCTTAATTGAAGAGCTCTTTTTCACTTTTCAAGGATCTGTGTATTCCTTCCTCTTCTAGTTGTTCCTATTTTATTTTTGAGTGTGTAAGATTGCTTGCATCTTTTGTTGGCTACCTTGTCAGAAATATGCAATGTATTCTGTGAGCTTGAAGTTTAAAAAAGAGTGGTACTGAAGCAGGTTTGAGAACTTTGAAATATATATGATCTGTTTTTTTTATGTCTCTGCCAAATTTTGAGGGGTGTCTAGATACAGTGCAGTGAGGTACCCAAACAGACAAAACCATACAACACCACAGTAATGGTAGTATCTAGCTGTGTTCTGTTTATGTTCTTGTAAATATCTAGCATTATCTTCATGTGTTATTTTGGGGACACAGGGAAGTTGCTATTGTTGACTCGGGGAAAAATTATTCAAACCTGAGAAGTCTGTGTGATTTGTGTGAACTAAAAATGTTTGTGTTGGTCAGTCATTCACAAGGAACTGCAAATGGGCTGTTATTAAGAACGTAAATGAGAAGTAGACATCTGTGACCTGTTAAATTACTTGGAGATACCTTGCTGTCATTTGTGTCTTTGATAACTTCAAGGGTGTGTGCTTTTGTTTGGGCATAGTTATGCTTCTGCTAGGTCTGATTTTTTTTGCTGGCATTTCTGAGGCAGAGGTCCTGCAGTCTTGAGTGGTCTGCTCCAGGTGCTAGACTTCTGGAGCTGGAGTTTTGCAGTTGTGCCATCCCCATGAAATACAGCTGTGCTGCAAAATTGCCTCTACTCACTCTTCTCATTCTGTTCCATTGCTGCCCTGGGCTTTATATTGAGGGAGTAAAATTTGACTTTACATCTTCAGTGTTGCTGCTTCTTCCTGGAAAGAGGGAATATGTAGATTAAAGTATTTCCTTTCATTAGTTGCTCTGTTCTTTTTCCTGTGCTATTTGCTAGAAAATGAAGGCTATGTAAACTCCTGCCCAAGTAACAGAGATCCTAGTTGAAGGCAGAGGTAGAGATTGGGGAATAAAGAGGAGCCAGCCGTGTTACATCTTGCATGCAAAGTGATTGAAAAATATTAAAGCATATTTATGGTTCAAACATATCCTATTCTCAGCTACTTACAAAGATTTTTTTCTGACTGGTATATTTTTTGAGGTCTTAGCTGCTTCTGGAATATCTCCATCTCTCTTGCGTTCGTTGTGTGGGTTTTTTCAGTGTGAGTTGGTGGGGTGGTTTTTTTGTTTTGTTTTTTCCTTTTTAAATAAAACAATAAATCATGTCATGAATGAGAATTTTAAGGTATTTTATCGTACAAGTAACTGGAGGGATGGATAATGTTAAAAACATCTAGCAAGATGAGAGACGTGTTCAGATTTCTGAAAATGATGTTTATTTATTGTTTTCCACCCAAAGCAGTTTTCAATTTATTGCAGCATTTCCCCCCTTTTTAAAATTGTAATAGTAATGGGTAACTTTTATAAAAAATCCTGTTCATGGGGTTTCACAGTGGTAAATATGTTACTGTAAAATTAATAGTATTAGATTCACAACATGAATTGTCCAAAAGATGACATTGACCCAATTTTGCCTATTAGAAGTTTCTCTTAATGCCACTTCGTTTTGCTGCTATAGTTAAAAATACTGTTGATTAGGAATTAGTTATAGGAATAAAAATTTCTGAATATATCTAGAATTTGGCTAACATAAATCAGCAAGCATTTTCTATTTGTGTGGTAATATTGGACAAGGATGATACAGATTTAGTCAATAAATTTATTAGTTTTAAGATTTTTACCTTTGAGTCCGGCTGTATGTTTAGATTTGTAGGGAATAGTATTTGGCTGTGGGCTTGTAGCTGGCAGCTGTTGCTGAGACACTAAGAACTTCAGGAAAATATGTAGCGGTGTAAATGCCTAGATGGAGGAAGGAGAACTCTTAGGATACGTATACTAGTCTATTTTTATTTTTACTTTCTGTCATTAGTATTTTGAATTGTCTTAAAACATGTATTTTTTTTTAAGCACTGTAAATCTTGCCTTGTTTCTATGAACAACACTCTGAAACGCTCTTGTTACATTTTTGGGGCTATTTTGTAGCTGATGGTGATCCTTAGAAGTCGTTGTTTTCTCCAGCTCCGTTGCTGTTGTTTGTCTGTGGAAACGGACCGGTTCTCACCTTTGTTCGCCGACCGCTTTGCTTTTTTTCTGTACAAGGGTAGCACGAAGCCCCGTTCCGGTGCTCGGGACGAGCCCTGGCGGGGCGGGGCAGCCCCGGGGCGCGATCCCGCCGCTGGCCGGTTGGTGGGAGTATAGGCACGCGCACGGCGGCGCACCGGCGCATCGGCAAACTGCAACGAGGCCATGGTTGACCTTTGTCAGACTCAATAGCCTTTCATTTATCACTGATCACAAGAGTGGAATGAACATATTTACTTGTGTTTTACTTTCCACTTATAATATCTAGTGGCATGGGAGGAAAATGAAAACAATTGTTCATATGGGAAATTTATGGGCTTCATCTGGCTGTATGATTTCCACAGTTGTACCAGTGCCACTTAGGGACTGGTATTGCATTTTACATCTTTAGGCTACAACAAAGTAGCTTTTCCATCTGCTGTGAAGCCTCTAATAATGCTTGTCTCGCTGTGTTTTTGTAGTACAGTGTTTCATTTGAATAGCAGACTTCTTTACCTCTTTGTTTAACAAATACTTTTCATCTGATGTAAAAACCCCACTTTTGTTTTAAGGATATTTTCCTTTTATTCTTAGTGAACGGAGGATTCCGATTTCTGATTTCTCCTGTTACGTGCCGGGTACAAATTCATTTAAATACTTTAACTAGTCTTATTCCAGTTCCTGAGTTCTATATGGAAATTGTTCCTGGATATTATGCAAAGGGTTTCTGAATTCATTCCCATCGTAGGTTTGACACTATGTTCATCCTGTTCTCTTCCACACTTATTAAATAGTCCCGTTAAAATCGATGGGAATATTCATGTAAGTAAGGCAAGTGGGAGTTGGGTTTTAATTTGAGTGATTTCTCACACACTTATACACACACACACATACCCTGGCCCTATGACTTAGTTGCTTTTGTCATGTATTTCAATTTCTGTAATGATTAAGCCTGTAATATTTTCTAATTTTGAGAATAATTTTTCAGATTTGTGTTAATTTAAAATTTGTAGATGTCACTACACTTGTGTAAATCTACCTACAAATAAATTCTCTTTCTATGCTGTTTCATACTATGTTAAAATGGCAATTTTATTAAACTGCTTTACAATGTTGAATGCCTTACATTTAATTCAGTTAAAATTTCTAGAAAGGTGACTTATTTCTTTCAATTTAACAGATTAATGCGTATATATATGCACACCATATTCTGATCAGAATAGGAAAAGTTTATCTCACATCTCCTATACGTCAGCAAATTCTGGTTGTTTAGTGATAAGTCTTAGATGAGGTTTAAACAAAATGTAAGTAATTTGTTTATGTAATAGTACGAGGTTAATAGGTGGGATAGTAAGTATTATAGTATAGTGTTTGGAATTTACGTATCACTGTAAAATTCATAAAAGCATGACTTCTTTTTTTAACAGTAAGTGGCATTGCTTTACAAATACTGCTATATATAGCAATGTTTATTGGTGGTTAATTTGCAGAGATACTATAGGTATGTGTATAATAACTTTGGTAATAAATTATGAAATACAGTGATCTACTGATGGATTTTATTTTTGTACTGTACTGCTTGCATTTGTAATGTAGTTTCTCTTATTTAACTTGCATGGTTTACAGATTGGAAACAGAACCAGATTACAGGGAAATCAAACAGTGTAATAGAGTGAAACTGCAGTAAAAGCGGAGTTGAATGAAATTCCAAAATTATTTTAATAACGTGTTCTGCAAATTCTGATTTCATAATAAGTTTTTTGCTTTAGAAAGAAGGTATTGCTCTGTGTGTATAACAGGAATGCCTACCATTTGAATACTGCATCTAGAGCACAGAAACTACAAATGTATGTTGGTTTGGTGAGACGGTGATTAAAGGGTATTGCAGTCCCGAGTTTGCCAGTGGACAGCAGAGTTTGCAAAAAACATTACCTTGTTTTATGGCATATTTCTTATAGGCAGATCACGCTTCTGTATTCATCGCTATTAGGGCATACAAGTAAAAAAAAAAAAAGGGAATAATGAAACATACAAAAAAATGCTGTTGCATAAAAATGCATACTATATACAGACCAGTCAAATGTTACATAGATGTTATCTGAAGCTAATCCTGTTTGTAATGCCAATGCAAGCACCTTGGGGTTTAGGTTTATTATTTATTATTTGTAGGTGTCCTTTTGTTTCTGTAGAAGTGATAGGTTTGAAATGCTTTTAATGTATCTATTCACTTAATTTAAGAGATAATGCTTACTTGCTTAAAAGCAAACTTTTAGTTACTGAATGCAAGCAGCAGTCTTCTTCTGAGGTGAATGGAATTGCATTTCTTGATTGCATGTTGCCAAATTCCAAGGTGAGAAAATACTAAGATAATGAAAAAATGTTTATGACAAATTATTACCCTTTATGTATACAAAAAACAATTTCTATTAAGATTAGTACACGTGATAAAACACACATACTAGAACTGGACAGAAGATAGTTTGATACGGAAATAAATACATGACATATTTTTGAACTGGCAAATATTGATGTTGGGAGACAGGTGTACATGTGTATGTCTGTTGTATTTATGTGCAAAGAATTGTAAGATGCTGAAATGCTTTGGTTTTTGTTGCTGTTTTTAGTGAACACAGAATGATAAAAGAACTAAAGAATGTGAAATATTTTACTAATTTTATTTGCATTTAAGTTTTAAAAATCTCTTATTGCTTGAAACTGAAGTTAACTTTTTAAATTATTTATGGTAGCAATAATGCATGTTTTTGTTATTGAACTATATCTCTATAGTTCATCTAGTGAACAAAATCCTCCCTCAGCTAATTATAACTTACAGTATTTTCCCAGCAGTCTTACAATCAAATTATTCAAAATTGCATTTCTTTATTGCATATTGCTAAAACCCAAGACAAGCAAACATCAAGATAATAAACAATTATTTATTGCAAATTATTACCTAATATATAAGATTAACAGCTTGTAACTATTAAGATTAATACATGTGGTAAACTGTATTTATTATACTTATTTCGTAGCAAATATCTTTGTATAAAACATATGTTTATGTATTGCAATTAATGAGAAAAAGTGTAAGATTAACAATTTAAGCTGTGTTTTGTTCTTAGATTTATGCACACTGTAAAATTTATTTATTACACTGATTAAAAGTATTTAATGATGGACTTTTAGATGCTATATTTTTAATGTGCAAATATAAACTAAAGGAGTGTTAAATTACAAAATGTAAAATTATAACTGAAGTCAAAGGATCTAACTATTTTCTGCTATAAATCTACTTTAAAATGATCATCATTGGAATTACAGAATCCTTAAATTGTGGCCTTTATAGTACATAATGAGTTGTGATGAGTTTTCCTTTTTAAAGGCTTTTTTCATCATTAGAACTAAACTCAACATCTTGCTCTTAAAGATAAATGTAGCTCATAGTATAAACATTGGAATCATATCTTTTTATGATGAGAAGTTAAAATAACATTTCTGAGAGGAGAGAGCAAGCAAAACCAGACAACTTGTGATGCACTGCAAAGAAGAAACTGAATTTAAAAATGAGGCATCAGCTTTGTCTTTGGAGAAGAGCTACTACTGCAGTCATGTAGATTGCACAGGTTGACTGAGAAGATGTTTCAACATTGTCTTATTCTGGAGAGAGTTCTTTGGTCAAAGTACTTCTAAACTGATTTTTGCTTTTGCAGGAGTATGATATTTTTCAGCGTCTTTGATGCTTTCTTCATTTTGCTAGGAAATTTTTACTGCTTCAGTCTGTCAGTGATTAGGCATATATGCATTAGGTATAATACATTGTCTTAGCATTTTGATTTAGAAGATATTGAGGTATTACAAGTACATTCATAACCTATTCATATACTGGGTTTTTTTGTAAAGAAACCGCTTTTTGGGGAAGGAATCTTTCAGCTGAAATGTATTTCTACTACTTCTTCCTATGTGACCATGCTTAGTACCAGGCATTTAGAGTGTACTTAATGATGTAATTATAAGAAACAAATGATGCGATCTCATTGGGATTTCATATTTAAGCAACCAACCATGTACATAAGCAGCCTGGAGAGGGGAAAAAACCCACATTAAATCTACAAGTTGGTTTTTGGTTTTGTTTTTTAAATTTTCTGTGAATGGGTTTCATTCTCATTAAACACTATACAGGCCATATTTCTAAAAAGATGAATTTTTTATTTCACTATTTGGGTACTTCTAATAGTGTGGGTTGTGTGTTGTTTTTTTTTTTTTTTTTTTTTAAGAGCATTCAAAAAGTATCACAAAATAAAGAGAAGGAATTAATAAGAATGCAAGCTCTGTATTTTTACTTTTTATTTTTTGGGTGTTCTAAGCAGTTCTCGCTTATGACTTAAGCATTCTGTACTGGCTTTAAATAACGACTATGTTGGACTCGGAATATTAAGCTACAAATGAGCTTTAAGTTGGGTAAAAATATAGTTAAGTTTCTTTATGATAACTATAGTGATTTGATGGAATGAGAATCAAGTAAAAATATTTTGTTAGAAGCAAGTGATAACTTTGAACTGAAAATGAGGTGGTGTTTATTTTTTTTTGTTAAGCTTTCTGGAACATAAGAAAAATGTCTTCTTGCTTAAAAAATGTACTTCTAGTTTTGTGTGTTAAATGCATTAAAACACTGAGGTACTGAGGAGTTCTACTTATTGCTGTAGGTGTTACTCCTGTTTAAAAAAACTGAATCATTTTTACTCTAGATGTAATTTATTATTATAGTCATTTGAGATTTTTCACCAAAGTGCTAATATGACAAACTAATCTGGTTTCTGCTGAAGTCAAAAGACTCTCTGAGTGTTTTTTTAAAAATCCTGATTTTTTTATAGAGACAGATGTGAGTCTAAAAATGCCTATCAAAATATGTAGCATACTATTTTTTTTTAAAGGTTTATGTTAGTGTGATGCTTCAGTTCTAAAATACTGACCTTATTTTCGTTTGCTGATTTTGAAGTAGTAAAGAACCTGTATATTATCTGTGCATCTATGGAACTTTAGAACTTTAGAAATGTTTGATCTAAATCCTGTAACGTGATTTCACTGCTCAGGAAATTTAAATGGTCTGATCTGGGGTGTGTGTGGCTAGCTGAAATTTCCTGAAGTGGGAATCAGTACTCCGTGCTCCCTCCTGTCTTCAAATTTATGATCATGAGAACAACTATTCTGCAGCAGACCAAAAGCCTTCTAGGACACTGTCTTTTCTGTGACATTGTCCAATGAAGGATTTAGAGAGAAAAAGTAGAAGTAACAGAGCAAAAAGTAGGGTTATATTTTCCCAAATTTGTTGTCCCTGTTTCTGGAAGCTGGCAATTTATGACCTATGCTTTTATACTTCTGATTATCTGTGTTTCTTGTCTCCAATGCCTTTTTAAGCTCTATTATCCTTTTTTTTGAGAAATGGTTACCAGAATGCACTCGTGTTTAAAAATATAGGCATTCAGAGTGTCTGTTGAGGAAGGGCAAAATGGCTTAACAGCACAACAGAGCTCAGTCCTTTGTTGGTGTAAACTCCCATAGCTACCATCTGTTGGCTGGTGTTTTGTAGGCAAATACCCTCACAGCTCAGGCTCAAGCTGGGACTGTCAGGGACTGGTATCAGAATTACTGAGCTATAAGGAGGCCCGTGATGCTCCTCTTCCTACTGTCCTCCTTTGCAGGGCAGAACTCAGACTCAGGAAAGACACTGACCTTATGATTAGTTAGTGAAAATGATGCTTCCACCAGTGAGTTTGTGTGTGTGTGTGTGTGTGTGTCTAGACTTGGCCCTAGCCCTAAGGGGTCCTGACTTTGATGGAAGTTGTAGCTATGTAATGTCTCACAGGATAAGGCTTAGTCATTGCAGAACCGAATATAGCATTTTTACAAAAGTCACAGTTTAGACAAGTCCCCTGATTCCATATTAATTATATGTGTTTTCTGAGATTTACTGTGGCATTTCTGGAATTCTACTTCACTGAGGTAAGAACAAAACAACCAACTTTTTCAGGTGATCTGTGGAAAGCCATTATCATTAGGCCATCTGGAAAAAAAGCATTTTTAGTTCTTGAACAGAGGCTAAGAGCTCGTTTTTGAGGAATAGATTTCTTGTGATTGCCACATGATAGTGACAGTGCATTAGAAAAAAAAAAGTGCTGAAACAAGTAGGATTTTATAGCACCATTTATATTCTAGGTTTATTTCTGCAATAATTTAAACTTTTTCCTGCTTTGCAATTTCTTTGTGCTAGTAAAGGTTTATATAGCTTTGGAGACAGTGCTACCTGGAATTTTAACTCTGATGGGATTACCACAAAAAACAACAGCAGAAAGAAATTTGCTACTTAAAGATAATATGAAGCTGAATAAATCACATATGCCATTTACATGAAGTTTGAATTTTTTGTGACATCAAAACAGAGTAGACAAAATAGAATTAGGGCATTTACCTCGGAGCTGGTGTTACTGTATTTCAGATATTGAAAGTTTTTTTGCAATAGTACCTAATATAAAAATGGGGATGTTGGGTTGTTTCTTTTTTCAGGGATGTGTGTCGGGTTTTCTTTTTTTTTTGTTTGTTTGTTTTTGCTTTTTACTTCATTTTTTCTCAGTGTTTCTTTTCCCTGCTGCCTATGAAGTATTGTGTACTTTGAGAGATATGAGTCCATGACAACAGGGTATGAATTTGGCAAAAATTTTACAAGTTCTCATCAGAGAGTGTTTATTGATCAGGCTTTCTCATTGTCCTGTTTAGAAAATCTAGACAAAAAATATGATTGAGAAGTGTTTCTTTTTAAAAAAAATCAGAAATGGATTTTTAAAAAAAACAACCCTGAAAGAACTCATATGCTATTTAAACTGTTTGGGAGAGACTCCTCTTCAGTATTTCCACAAACTGTACAGTCAATCAGATATACTGTTCATGTGGTAACTGGAAAATTGTATGCTGATGGAAAAAGTTTAGGAAAAGACACAAAATAAATCTGAACAATGTAACAAATGTATTAATCTTTTGTCAAATAAGATGGCAGTGCAAAGCTAAGTTCATTTACAGAGGACAAAAATCATCTAAGGGTGATTTGAACTGAAGGTCATAAGCATAGCTCTGCAAACATCACAGAATATCCAATAATGGACTGAGTTGTAAAACTATTTGTCCACACCAAGAATTAAATGCTAGATTTACTTGCAGTGCAGGCAGTAGTGGGTGCATGGTAAACCGTAAAGAAAAGACTCTGGTCATCCTGCCAAATGCTTTGTGAATCACCTAGGGACACTCTCTTACTAGCCAGTATTTTCTACACTGTGTGGAAAAGAAACGTAGTGACCAGCTGAAGCAGGGTGTAGGAGTAGGTTATTTTTCTGTTTTTTTCTGGGTTTTTTTTTGTGTTTTTTTTTTTTTTTTGTTTGTTTGTTTTTTAATGCATCTCATACGTGCTTTTTTTGTACAGATGGCCCCTTGTACTTTTTGGATGTAGCCCTTGGAGGAATAAGTTAATACAGAATATTCTACTCATCTGAGTCTATATCTGAATCCTAAACATTCCCCATGGAATTTTGATTGTCTGCGGACAGATTGTAGTAATGGTGTAGTAATGGTGATATTTTCCTCTGCTTGGGTTTTTTTGTTTGCTTTTCAATTTTCTTTTTAAATTTCTAAATCACATGTTTATTTTTAATACATAAGACATACTTTTAAATATTGCTTTTTCATATACAGCTCTAAATGTATACATTCCACATACTGCATCCAGAGATATATTTATTGGTGGGGTTTTTTTTGTGTGTGGTTTTTTTGTTTGTTTTGTTCTGTTCCACATACACCCCGCCCCGTCTCCCCCCCCGCCAAGGAAAAATCTGTACTTCAGGAAATCTCAGGCAGGACAGATGGAATTATGAAGCTCTGGAAAGATATGCACTGGGTCCTAAATGGTGATGGATATGAGTCAGGATTCCGAATATGAGGGAGCTTGGTTTATGAAAGCGCAGATGAGAAGGGATGTGATCCACAAGGTAATATTTCCATTTAGATGGAATATAAAAATATGTAAGGATCCATGATGACAGAATTTTCAAGTGTAGTATTGTGTGTTCATAACACTGGGTTAATAGTCACTGTTCTTATGCAGTTTTACAGTATGAGAGGCAATATTTGTTTGACTGTTAGATGATGGCCAGATCCAAACCAATTTTTTTGTCTTTTAAGTAATGCATACCATGTGATGCCTGTTAAATCTTATCAAAAGGTCCCATATGAGTGCACCAAAGATATCTATCTATCTATCTATCTATAACTGTGAGCCAAATGTAGGTTCTTTTTGAACATGTGACTCATTTCTTTTAATAGGTTGTGCTTTCCTAAGCTCAAAACTGTATAGGTTTCAGTGCCAGAAGTATGGCTATGGCATTATTTCTTCATTGAACACAACTAGGGCTTAGGGACAAGCTTTTGTATTGGCATTCAGTCTATTATTACTCACAGCATTCTCCTGGAGAAAAAGGTACTTGAGGTCTGGATGGGTGTACTCTACACTGGGTAAAAGGCTGGCTGGAAGAGCGGTGGTGAATGGAGTTACATCCAGCTGGTGGCTGGTCACAAATGGTGTTCCCCAGGGCTCCATGGTGGGGCCAGTTCTGCTGCTTGTCTGCCACATGCCCTGAAGACTGCTTGAGAAAAAAAGGATAATTGACAATTTTATAAAAAATAATTATTTCCCTGGGCAAATGAGTAAGTAGTATGTTGACTTGCACATAGTCACTTTTGAAAATCTAGCTTAAATGTGAGTCATTTTAATGCAAAGCATAAAAGCCCTCACAGCAGGGAACACATCCAGTTAGGAATATACAGCAAGAAATAATTCTGGATTTATGAAAAAAATACTTTAGATCTTAGGGGAAAAAATTTTTCCCCAAGTTAGTTTTATCAGAAGCTCACATCCTGTTCCTTACATTTTGGTTCAGTTTGTAGGTTCTTGTATTATTTTTGGGGTTGTGAAAACACTGAAAGAGAACATTGAAAAAAATCAAACCTTAGTAGCTGACTTGAATGATGGGATGCTTTGGACATAGCATTCTAGTAGAAGACTAGAGTCTGAGTGATTGTGTTATACTGTTATTCTGTGGGAAGCAGAGGGTTTTGGATAAAGTATCTCTGCAAATTGCTCTATCTAACTAAATAAATTACATTAGTTTTTTAGTGTACAAAAAGTAGTCCTTCCTGACTGCAACTCACAAGAGTTTTTGGAAAAAAATAAATACAGTTATTGTGTTCTGAGAGTGGGTTCAGACTGCGTGATGGCAGTAGCATTGTATAGTAAAGCAGAGTAGAACAGTAGTAAAAATACCCTTCTCTTTCCTGTGTAGTCAACAATGAAAGAAGTTGTTAATTATCAGCTATAGATTTGCTTCTCGTTTTTCAAAGCTTACACTAGCTGGTAACTTTGATTATAGAGTATTTTGGGCTTTACATACATTGCCTCATTAGGGAGACAATAAACCAATTTTAATATGTCTCAGTCTGCTATTTTCAGATGAAACTGTCATCATGGGCCTTTTTTGTTACACTTCACAGCCTGGAATGTTTTTTTCCTTTAGTTTAGCATGTTTTCTTCTCCATATATATTGTAGTCTAGATACCAGCATTTGTGGTGTCTCATTTAATGGCTGCATATGATATGTCTTTGAGTAAAATACGCAGCATATAAGGTGAACTAAGCAGATACTCCACCTGAACTATATAAATGTAAGGTGGTTAATACATGAGTGGTATCTGGAAGGGCTATGAGCTATCCCATTCTGTAGGTATAGTGGGCCAGATAATGGTGTAAATATGGAGTAATGAAAGTTTATCATATTGGAGTTGAGTTCAGAACCCATTTGGATGAGCATTAATAAAATAGTATGAAATAAAAGTATAGTATTTTAACATTGAAATGTAACTTGGTTTATAACTCAAAACCATGTAGAATATAGATACTTAGATTATTACCTTTTGTGCTGGATCTTCACCTACAGGTAAGAGTTACAGAGAAATAAGAAGGTAGGAGTGTCCTAGGAATGCCTAAAGTGGGTGTCTAAACAGGTGATTCTTTTTCTGGAGCCCATTGTACTCCATGGACTATTCTGCAGGTCTGATTAAGATTTGGATATCTCATGCTAAAATAACAAAAAATTATATTAGATTAATTCTGTCCTTCATATCTGAATTATTATTATTATTATTAGATCTAGTCTCTAGATGAGAGAAATTAGAGCTATATGGCAAACCACTGTGGTTACTGCTAATGATTAATACCATCCATATAGAATTACAAAGTACCTGGTTGTTTGCCATACCTGCTGCTCTGGCAGCTTCAGCTAATTGCTCTGTTAATAGAGTACTGCATGAATTCAAAAGGGCGGTATTTACATGGACAGTAGCAGGGGAGGAGGGAGCAAATTTCATTGTGTTTGCTGAAGGAGGGAGGGGAATTTTAGCATGACATTACATGTCTTTTTAATGATTACTGAAAACTCCCTTTTTGCTACTACCAACCTGTCACTGCAGTCAGTGAAGTTTAAATTCTGTCTTTTGAATATCCGTAAGTAGTTGCATTACTGCTAAATTTTAGCTGCTGTTAACACTTGATGCAAAACTCCTCAGAGAATTTGTTGTGGCTTGTAGGGTTTTTTTGTTTTGTTTTGTTTGTCTGTTTATTTCTCTCAAGTGCTTTGTGCTTTTATTCATTCGACAACTTGTGAAGAGATGAGTATTAGTGATGTTAGAAAAAAGTTATGTAGTCTAGGCACAAATGCATGTGGTAACATGAAATGCAGAAGCTGGTAACCTATGAATGGAGTGCACTGTGACATCAAATAACCTTACACTAGCCCATTCATACTGAATTGCTGTGGTGTGCTGTCTTGAGCTTTCTTGGCATAATGGGTTTAAATCCTAGAGGGCAGACAGTGAGGGCCACAGCTTGACACTTCGATAATTTAAATGCAAGCTTAACTAAAACTTAAGTTCCTCTGAGGTTGTAATGTACAGTCTGAACATATCCTAAATAGCTGAAGATTTTACAGCTCTATTTTGATGTCTAAATATGTATTTAGAAACTAATTTTAGGCACGTGGATCGAAAAATGCATGCTGTAGTAATACTTGTAAAATTTCCCAAACTTTCTTGAACTACCTCTTGCAAATAAATTTAGAGGCCATGATTCTGTAAACTACTAAAATATACTTTTAGGAAAACTTGCATACTTAAAGTTAATGAATAGTGTCATATTATTTGTGTACTTGATCATCTGCTTGAATACTTTGACCATGGCACTAGCTCTTAAATTTTTACATTTTTTTCCTTACGGTGACACTTACAAAGCAGGCATGACTTTTGCAGCTAAAATCACTGCAGCTGATTCGAAATAGAGCTCCTTTTATGCATTTTACATGTGAGAATTAAATTTTATTATTGACAGACAATGACATATACTGATTTAGATCAGAGGTCAGTATCAGTTTGTTCTTATTTGAAACAGGTTACAGTGTTACAAAATTTAGAAGAACTAGACCTGTTGGGGAAAAAAAAGAAAGAATGGAAATATCAGAGAGCAAAATCTACCTTATATTTAAAATATATTACAACTTTTATCTAGTTGAAAAGAATACATTATTATAAGTAATTTGAATTATTGTGGAAGAAATACATCTGTATTATGTGTTCTTTAAAAGATAATGGTTAGGTGCTAGAGACCTATATGCAAAACTTCATCAGTAAATTTTGAATTTTTAGGTTGAAAGGTGTAATTTTCTATTTTGCACAAATATAAGTAGACTGATTGATTATGGGCAATTTATATTAGGAAGTATAGCTGAAACAGTCATAGAGAGTAAGTTTTCTAGAGAGAATGCCTATACAGAAGTATACTAGTACACCTTTTACTAATATGTCTTTTAGGTGCCAAACGGAAATCCCTTATACTAATAAAGACTCCTTTTACACCAGTAAACTATTCTAGTACCTGGCTGTTGGCTGGTAAGGCAATAATGCAAAAAGGTTTGAAAAAAGGACAACAATTTTTTCTGCATAAACACATTACAATATTTCCTTTAGTAGATATCTAATAAAATAATAAAATATCTAATTTTAATAGATAATTAACCCATGAACAGAAATTTGATGAAATTGTTTTGCATAGATTTTTGTGGGGTTTTTAGTAGGAGAACTAAACCAAACATAACGAAACTTTGCTGTGTTTACTGTTAGGTACAACATTGGATTACCATACTACATTTATTCTTCTGTATGTCGTATATATATATAAAGAAGAAAACATATGGAATGTAAATCTTGGTTATTTAAGCAAGAGAATAAACATCACTGAAGAATTGTATTTTCTGTAATATTTGCACCCAAAATGGTTTCAGGTTTAAAAGTATACATTAATAGATTGTGTAAGCAAGTGTATGCTGACCTGAAATAGATAACCTCTTTTGTGCAATGAGTCAGTCCAGGAATTTTATTTTAATTTGGATGAAGTGAAATTTCATTAAATGTAACATCCCTCATTTGATTGTTTGAATCCTTATTAGTATAACTACTATTATTATTATTCTCCCTCCCCCACTCCAACACAGTTGGGTCCTGGGCGTACCAATAGATTTCAAGTACATCAGCAAGGCAAGGACTTCTGCCTTCTAGTCTGAATGTGCAAATAGTGCACAATACGCCATGTCAATACACTTCTGGATTTTTTAAATAAAGGCTTCTCTAGTTTCAAATGCAGCATTTTCAGCTGTATTCCTGAGGAAAAAGGAGGTGAACTTGTAGCAGGAGTAGACAGATGTTGAAAACTCTTTGTGCATGATACATAATGCAGAAAAACCTTGTTGTACTGTCATTGTCACTGACTGTGACACAATTTGCTGCCTAGGTTTTGTTTCTCAGCCTAAAGCTGCTTAAGGCTGTTAACTAGTGTACATAGCATTGCTGAATGTTAAGAAAGAGCTTAGAGAGAAAAATGTGCAACTGGTGTAACTTGTGGCAGAAGTTCCATCATGAAGCATTTCAATGGAGCTTGGACTCAATGGAAGGAAAAAATCTATTAAGAATAATTTTATATTAACACAATGGGAACAATATTAACAGAATGGAAACAAGATGGTCCAGTGTATTTTTTCTGGCTTTAACTCCTGGGTGCATAGATATTTAAAAAAACCCACCCAACCAAACCACCCAAGCAATACTTGAACTAATGTTCTCATGTTGGTTTCTGCAACTATCAAAACCTTGATAACTTACAATGGAATTACTGAGAGACCTTACATTCCAGAAGAGAGAAACTTCAGGTATTGACAATTTAAATAAAAGATGGATTATGACACTGTGTGCATGTGTCATTTAAATTGTGAGTTATGTAGAGTACAAATGAGGTTAGAAAAGAGGTTTAGATTGCTATAATGGTACATGAATTTTCCTTATTTCTCTTTTTGACTAGAATTTTTAATGTTAGGAGTCCTATCCTTTGAAATAATGTTCACATAAAGCCTGTTGTCCATGCATTCCCTGCTTTGAAGATCATGTTATTAATTTGATAAAATCCAGCTCTTGCGGCAGTATTTCCACTCAACATATTTATTTATTTTTAAGGTATACATTTCATGTTTTAAAGTATGCTTCCAAATGTACCAGTGTTATAAAGTTTGTGCTCTTCTAGTCAAATATGTATCATTCAGGCCAGAAGCTGCATAGTAGTAATGATTACAGTATAGACCAACAGGCAAATATAAGGGAAATGGCAAACCAGAAATCACCTGTGCGTGCATCAACAGTTGGACTCAAAATAGGAATTTGTCTTCAGAATTTTTAATAGATTAATATCTTTGAGATGTACCACACAGAAGGCTTCAATAGCAGTTAATAATCATATGTCTACATCAGTTTCCCATTTTTCCTTTTAGAAGGGGTCTTAAAGAAATCCTTACATTTAGATGGGCTGTAAACGCAAGTTGTATTACATCTGTAGTAACAAAATTGTACTCTTTTATAATGTCCTTTCTTTAGGTCACCATAGCAATGTAGTACTGAGCAGAGGTTTATGTAGTTACAAGTATAATCAGTCAGCTGAAACAAAAATCACACATTGTGAATTATAAGATGGCTTTGGTGTGGGCAAAGGCCTGTTTAGGAACTGAGAGGATGTTTTAAAATGTCTTGCAACTTGGTGCCTCAGTAGACTATCAATGGTCACAATCAGTGTAGTGTTAGAGAAAGTTTGAAAAAGTTGCTGAAAACCAGATTTCTTTAATGAAATAGTAGTACAAAGAACTGGAAATAATAACATCAACTATTCTGATTCCTAGAGTCCAGTGAAAAAAATGCCTAAGTCACTGAATGAAACATGCAATGATAAATGTCACTGACTTGTGCCAGTGTGTCTTTTCCTCCTAGTTTTTTTCTTTACACAGCTCCTTAAGTCAGACTTTAACCCCATTTACTGCCTATGTGCAGGCTGGCTCTCTTCCTTTTTGGTCTGTCTTTATACAGGTTTTTTGTGTGTTTCACTGAAACCTTCTTGAGGAAAAAGTTATTTGGTGCCCTAGGAAAGCATGTTTTTCTCAGGGAATTTCTGAGGCTCATTTCACTCTTGGTTAAATCATTAAGTGGAAATAACCAATAATATGTTTCACCTCAAAACAAGATTTTTATCTGTCCTTGACAGAAAGATATGTGGGAAATAAATTAGGAAAGAGATGTGTATATATAGAAAATGAAAAATATTTTGAAGAAAATAAATTCATGCTTTCCCAAATCAAATAAACTTTTCAAAATTTGCTCTTGTATTAAAATATAGAGATGCTTTTCTGTGTCCTTTTTTTTTTGGTGAAACATACAGAGTAAAGTACCTTTCCTTCTGGTAATACAGGACCCTAAAATAAACATAGTGCTGCAATGATGAGGACTTTGCATAATTATGTTACTGGCACAGGTCATAGAAAACTGAATAAAGGTAATCGGTGTTGGCACCGATTTGAGCCACACTGTTCAGATGAGAATTTAGGAAGGAGGTGAACGTTTCTGTCTGAAGTGAAAGTTTAGATGCTCTAAGGATTGCTAGTTAGAGGAACCTGAAGAATACTGTCACAGCAGGACAAATTCTGCTGCTGGATCAGTTCAAATCCATACTAAGAACTTACTCCTGCCACCACCAACACAGGAGAATATCTAAACCTAACGATTTAAATAGATTTGTTCATTGGGTTAAGAAATATAGGAAATGATTATATCAAAAAGTTTATTTCTGTTACAAGTGGGTGTTCACATGAATTTATTGCTATAATAATACATAGGTTTTACAGTGGCATCTATGTTCATAGCTTTTAAGGTTCTGCCAGCAGTTACAGTCTGAGTGAGCCAAGAACTAATTTTAGTTATAACATTAACTTTTTTGTTGTTGTTGTAGTAGAATGCTTCATGTTTTTCACTGCTGGTCTGCAGATTACTTGGAAACTTCTTGATTTTGGGAATGGCAGTTATATTTAAAAGGTGTTGACTGTAATGTAAACTTTTTTCACCTAGAATGCCAAAGTAATTCTATTGTCTATTTCTATTACCTGTGTTATTTAAGGGCTTGTTCACATAAAGTTTTTACTGTGCCACTGCCTGAGGACTCTGCTTTTGTAGGCTAGGATCCCATTGTATTAGACAGATAGCAACATTTAAAAAAAATTCTTGCTGAAAGAGCTTGAAAAATTTCTTTTATTATTCTAATTATCAGACTGGAAAGGTTTGACCAACTGAATCTGGACTTATATATCTCTTTCTTTTCTTTTTATTATACCTGCTCTTTTATTTTCAGTATTTTGGTCATCTTCTGTTCATTACTTCTGAAGGGCATGTGAAATGGTCAGTAGCTTCTCTAAACTGTGTTCCCCCTCTGCTGACCCCTGCCCCAATATATGCCTCAGGGCTTCCTAAAGATATATGAATGAGTAGGGAGGGGGTTTAAGAAGGAAACGGAGGATATCATGGAAGTTTTGGAGGTACTAGTTTTAAATTTCAGTAATGCAATGCACCGTGTCTAAAAGTATATACCTAGAAAATACTACTGTTTACTTAGAATCAATGTTTTTAATGTGAATAGTCAAAAATAGAATAATTGAAAATATTATTTCAAACTGGGAGTCACAGCTTTCATCTAACATTTATGAAAATTGGAGGACAACATCTGCTGGACTTCTTAGGGTTTCTGCTTGTTTTTCGTGATAGACATTTCGCGAAAATGGTATCATTTTCACATTTCGTGAAAACGAAGATCTTGACAAAATGGTTCCTTTTATGAGAGAAATGTAAGAGCTTATTCTGTCTCTTTTTCCTCTCTGAATGCTTCCAGTATTTATACCTAGTCTCCATTAAAAAAAAATAAATATCTTTATTCATGTAAAGAATTTCTATGAGAAAATTCACCAGTATCAGTGCTATCTGGCAGGTCTCTACTCTGCAGTTCTCAAGCAAGCCCTGTTTTGAATTGGCAGTATCAGAAGAGATGACGTTATCTTTATATGGTTTTGAAAAAAGAAAACAAAAAGTGTCATCAATTTGAGGGTTCACTTCAGTTGTGATGCCTGTAGGAGGAGTTTTCATGCTGTTTTATCTTTGTTCAGCAACTTAGATCATGCAAGAACTGTCTGAAGATTTTTCTGGCATGAGAGCATAACAAATGGTTATCTCATAATTCTATTTCTTGTTTGGTTGGGTTTTTTTTCCAACCAAAAAGTGTGGCTTTTTGCTGTACTGAAATACAATTTTTAAAAATAATTTGTCTTTTCCTGATGAGATTCATAAATTTTATTGTTTTATTTGGGAAGATCCTTGGTAGCTGTAGGAATAAACTTCACCATGTGATTGATTTTTTTTCTAAATCATAAAGTGGTTTTTTTTTGTGTGTGTGTGGTGTTTTTTGTTTTTTTGTTTTTTTTTTTTTTTAATTTGGCTCCATGACATTCTAGATCTACCCGCCAGAGGAACTAACTGCTGCTAGTATGTGGCATGTAAAATTTATTCTTCATTAAAAATAACATCCCTTAAAATAAATTTTGTGGAGTTTTTACATATAACCTCCTCCTGCAAAGAGCAGTCTTTATTTAAGTTATGTGAATAGCTTAAAAAAAATACTTATTTTATATATTTAACTTCCTTTGGCAAGAATCTTTGGACAACGTGGTCCTGTTAGCCTCTTTCCTAGTTCCAGAAATGCTGTGATGCCTTTACAGTAGGCTGTGGTCTATCTGTTACTTTCAGTGTATATTTTTTAAAGTGAATAACATGGGCTATTGAGCAACTCCCAGTTAAATGTCAGCAGGACAGATGGAAAAGGAAGGAGCGCATAACGCTACTAGAAAGTCAGCTTGGCATTCTGTGAAGTCAATTTACATACTTCCTGAAAGAGTTCTTGTTCCATTGTAGTCTCTCACTCTCCAACGCCTATTCTACTCTTCATCCTTAATTTCATGAAGGTTTGCATAGCTATGTCTGTGAATCTCTTGCTCTGCAGCATCTTTGTTGATTCTTTGGGTGCTACTTTACAAAGACGAACTGAAAGGGAGCGGTGCGGCTGCAGGCACAGGGGAACCTTACTCTGTTTCTAACGTCCTTGTATAACTTTGCTTGTGACAGCATTGTTACCTTTCCAGTGAAAAGGTCTTGTCTCCCCAAAAGTTTGTGAGTGCTTTTTGATTAGAAACATGAAATATTGCCATAAATCACATTGAGATTAAAAAAGGGACCTACTTTAATTTAGTTCTGATGATAAATATGTCTTGGGAAAATTGATGAAGTCACTCCTTCGACTGGATTTTGTCTTTGATTGGATGGACTAGGCAGAGTGATACAGGGAAAAAAAATACTTTATAGCCTGAATGCTTATATGTATTAGAACTTCTTTTATATCTGTGTAGTTGTATTTGTCTTTCATCTTTTATTCATGTCTTTCATACATGTGGATATAAATGTTTGTTGATTGCCATATCAAAAGACAGAAATAACATCATAACAGTCTGGATGATATGCACAGTAAGACTACGATACTCAAAAATTTGCAAGAATTATGCTCTTGATATTTCACTGCTTGAGCCTAGATATGGTATGTGAGATCACTAGTGACTTATAAAGCACAAAAGGGTTTGGTTTAGGAAGATGTTAGTTGAAACCTTTCATGCTTTCCATGCTTGACAGTGATTATAATGAAGATAATGAAGTGGCTGACAATAGAGTTTTGAAGAACGAAATACGATAAGAAAGGAATTGCACCATAAATATAAAAATGGTAGCTCAACTCAGTAGTATGTGGATAACCAAAAGAATAATTTAGAGAGACAGATGATTTCTCAGAATTCCAAAGTCTTGAGATATCTTTCTTAATAGTTCCATGACAGAACTCTGTTCTATATATTTGAACTTAAAGCAAAACTGTAAGCGTAAATCTCACTAGGTCAGCTCTTTTTATCTTTTAAGAATAGAGAGAAACTATTGCAATGCAGTTCCCTGGGTAAGGTACTGCAGAATTAAGAGCTACAATCATTGAACTTGCTGACTTCTGTGATCTGGAAGTTGTCAAGGTTAACAACTGAGTTTATTTACATTGTTTATGGAGGAGGAAGTGTAATTTATCTACTGAGGCTAGGATTCAGCTAAGACAAGGTGTGCAACAGATGCATCTCAAGGTTAGCTGTGGGGTTTTTTTCACTGTGAGAATTGCTTTAGTATACTTAATTGAACAAATATTTGAATAGGCCAGCCCTTGACATCATAAATGTGTGCTAGAACCGTCAAAGTTATTTCTTTAATGCATAGAAACTAAAAATCTAGGTAAAGAAAGAGAATGAAGCATATTTTTTCTCTAGTCAAGATAGTGCTAAATGTTTCAAACCAAAAATATTTGGTTTCTTTTGTTCTAGTCTAGTTGTCCTGCAAAAAACCCAAAACCACAGGCTAGCGATGTGTACAGGATGATGATTGCAGCTCCAATGAATTAGGATTGTGCAGATTCATTGACAGTTCTAAGACTGCAGACATGTCAGGATATATTTTGATGATCTTGACATAGTATAGGTAAGGTGGAGGCTGCAGTTGGACTGGAAAACCTCTAACATCGATGACAACACGCACAGGAAAAAGAACCCAGCCTGACGTTCAGATTCCAAATTGTTTGCAATATGGGTAGGAGCAAAACATGTTCTTTTGTATTCATACCGAGTGTGTGTGTTGTAGAACAGGAAACCATAAACCCAGACCTCTGTAGGCTGTTTTTTACAATACACTTTTTTGTAGAATAGCAGCAATTTTGTTACTTCCCCCCCATTCCCCCCACCCTCCCTTATGCTGGTTTGTGTGCTTTGAGCATTAGAGGACTATAATTTAGTAATTTTGGCTTCAAGTATAAGGAATTTGTTCAGTTTGGTACTCTTCAGAGGCTTTAATTCTGGCTTAGAATTCAAGAGAAACCTAAGTTGTGTTTGGTATATATGAAAATTAAGCAGCTTGTATTTAGTTATTTAGTGTTTGTATCCAAAGTTCTTGGTTTTTAATTCTAAGATAGAACTAAAAATCAAGGCAATAGCATGATTTCTCTTCCCCTTCTCCCCCTCCACATGCATATATTATTCTGTTCCTGATATTGTTAATTAACAAATAATTTTATCTAAACCAATTGTGGAATACTTTGTGGTTTTTTTTTTTTTTTTCCCCCAGTGATTTATGTTACTTCATCATGTTATGTTGGGTGCTCAACCTTTTTATTCTGTGAACTGCCTATTAAAAAAATCTCTATTTTGCAAAGACCTACAGACAGATATTCCATAATTTGTAAGGGAAGGCTTCTGAAAGTACAAGGCAGAATGTCAACTTGCTACAGGATGGCAGTGTGGTGAGAGAACTCTGGGCTAGTGCACAGCTGGAAAATACAGTACTGTTTCAGAACTGCACAGTAACAATGCTGGTCTCAGTGATCACTCCTTGCTCGATTCTTCTCCCAAATCAGGGATTTAGATTAAAATCCTGTTGCCAGGTATGTGTTGTAGCCCCAGCTAATGCTGCACAAGTCGAGAACAATTGTCAAGGAGCACCTGCTTGTTCTGTGATCGAGAGCTTTGTTTCCTTTAACCTGGTATTTTACTAACAAGCATTCCTTTTGTTTCCCGTAAAATGAATGACTGCTGCTAACTCCAGAAGACAGGTACTTCATTACTTTGTACACAAATAAGGGAAATGAGAATGACACTTGGAAGAGAATAACATGTATTTATTTGCAAATGGAATCCTGGTCATAAGGTGTTCCTCTTCAAAAATTGTAAGCAAGAATGAAAAGTCTGGGTTCTGGAGGCTGCTGCTGAATTTATTGTGCCATCACCTATTTCTTCCCAAGACTTTTTGAATCGGTTATAGATATGCTGGCAATTCTCTTGCATCCAGCTTTTGTCTCAAAGGCCAGCATTGTCTTGCCTACCAGTTTGATCCTGTTAGAGCATATTTCTATATGTTTTTGTTATTTTAAACAATGCTTATCTTTACGGAAAGCCACAAAACCAATAGGCTTCCCTGCCTGTCATTTCCTCTTCTTCTACTGCCAGTAGTACCAGCCAGAAAGTTTTTTTTAAATATAATTTTGAAGCCAAAAATTAAGATATACAGAGCTGGCTCCTCATTTATTGAGAAACTGACATGAACACACATGCACGCACACACATAGAGTTTACATCCCCAGGTAATAGTTTGTCTTGGTACTGGAAATTTGTTCATACATGCAAAAAGCTACAACTGTAAGTTCCTGTTTAGTTTCTGGCAGAACAAATTGTGTATAATATTTGTTAACTGATTTATTCTTTCCTTTGGAAACTATGCTATCTAGGGAAATATCCCCTCTTTTTAAACTGACTTTAAGTAACAAAATTGACCTTAAATGTGGAAATATAGATACATTCTTGCAAGAACCAAGAGCTCAGAGAAAAATACAGTTGTATATTTTACTATATCTTAAGAAATATTTCTGGTTAGAATTTAGATCAGTAATGTTTTCAGTCAATTTTTATTTTAAAAAATTGATAATGCATTTTTAAAAGAATTTTCAAAGACACTTTGAAATTTGTGGTGTATATAAAATATACAACAGAAGTATACAAGAATTATTTTCTTTCCCTAGTGGTAACAGGCCTCATTGAGTTTATGGAGAGAAAAAATTGGCCTGTTTGGTCAAGTATACTTCTTGATTATCCATCAGATATGAAAGGGAGTTCTGTAATGTTCTCTGAAAGCTTGCAAAATTAGGATTTGTCAGAAGGGAAGGTGAATTTCAAAAGCAATAATCTACTTTCATTGGCAACCTGGATTAGTTAGGCTGTGAACTGACTGAATTCCTGGTGGCATGAAAGCAGGTGAATCTAGCTCCTAGCTCTTATTCTGTAGCAATTTTAAGGTACAAAGTATTCTGAGGAAATGACTTGTGGATTGCAATACATAGAAGTATGGCTTCAGGTCAGATTCTGATTATGTTAAACATATATAACTTGGATATCTAAGTCAAATACTGTACAGTTGTAAAAGGGCAGGTATGTCATGTGCTCAGCAAAATTAGGTATGTAAGAGGTTGCACAATTCCATAGCACACCACCCATACAATAACTAAGTAAAGACTGGAAGTAACAAACTTTACATCAGAAAGTGTTTTGATGATTAAAGAGCAAATACTAGGAATGAATTTAGTAAAGTTCCAGTCCTATTCTCATTAAAATCATTGGAAGCAGAAAGGCAGCAAACTAAGCTCGTAGTGCCATTGAAGCATCTTAGTTTTAGTGCTGTCATTCAGATTCTTCACTTTGCCTCAGAACATGTACAGCATAAGCACCACAAAGAACAGACAAATGTCAGATCACCAGAACAGTTCAGTGATGACACAGTAGGGTCACCTTATGATAGAGGAATGAATTTGTCCTTTCTGTCTTTTCTAAGATGATCAACTGGGCTTCTGGTTGTGACAGTGTATGTGGTTTAGACACCTGTTCACTAGGAGCAGGGCCAAATCTACCAATTAATTTCATAGCTACTTGTGCATTTTCATTGCTGAGTTCCAAAGGTACAATCATAAGCTTGACGATGGCTGCTCTCAGTTCAGGAGTGGATGTTTTAAAAAAAGGTACAAAGTTATGGTGGTTGTGGTATAGTTAAATTTTCAATATAGCAAAGCAATTCCGAGAGTCTGCCTAAATTGTCTGTATGCTTTTTACTAGCTCTGGAGTAAAATTTTTCAGAGGCCAGAACTGACCCATCAGAATGTACATTCAAAGTAGCCAATAAGCAATCCTTTTATTATTTATAGCACAATCATTCATAAATGTATTTAAGAAAAGGGATGATCTATTTTCTATGTGTTCCTTAAAGGGATTCCATTTTAGTTTCAATTGTAATTTTTACCTTTTTCAGTAGAATTTATTGACACAATGCCTAGCACAAGCCCTAGATTTTGCATCATCCTTTTGTCTGCAAGCATATTCACCAGACGCTTAATTTGTCATAGCCCTGGAGGTATCAAAACTAATGAGCTTTGTTTGAATAGACTTTTTCCAGTTCATCTAGCACACTTTGGGGTAATCATTCAGTTTCTGTTTGCTTCTGATGTGAAGCATTGTGGGAAATATAAGAAAATAATGGTTAAAAAGAAAGCAGTATAAATTGTTAACAGCCACATTCTCTGAAAAGCCCTAAAGATGTTATATTTTTAATTTCACTATTTATTGAAGTATTGTGAGTACCTTAAGTACAATCATTACAAGATAATATCAAAGGAGAATCTGATAAAATGCTGTTTTTCAATTAGCTCAGAGTTTAATACTTTGCTTTTAAAAGTATTTCACAGCTAACAAATCTTTAAACAATCTAACCTTTCAGGATTTGGAAGTGGACAAGATAATAACTATGAATACATAATATTGCAGCAGTGATAAGGGTTTAAAAATCTATTACTGGGATTACATACAGGAATACCTTTTATTGGTCAGAAAATTGCATTTTCATTTTTATAAAGCATTTCTCTATACTTGGTATTATACCACAGAGATACACAAAAATGGAATGCAGAGGTGTGCACTGCATAAGTAATTTCTGAAATATGGATACTCTGTACAACATACGCTTTTAATGTCAAATTCCTAGGAACAATTGGCCTTGGCAATTAGGACAACATTGGTGGTTTAGGTTATTTTTGACTCATATGCTCTAGAATAATTTATCTTTAACTTATAGGAACTTTACAATTATAGAATAAGGGTGTTCAAAGGTTTTTTTAAGTTAGTTCAATGAGGACAGATTCCCTAGAACTTTTAGTTAGTTTCTTCTAAAGAAAAAAAAAAAAAAAAAAAGAAAAACTTGGTAGACCAGACTCTAAATTTGATTGTTAAGCAGCTCATTGAGTCATTATTTTCAACAGGATATAATAAGCAACAGAAACTTACTGTGTGATAACTGCATCAGTAAAGCATAACACTTGTAAATAGCCCATGACAATCTAGAAAAGGGTTGTTTCATCTGAACAGTCCCAGGACGTCTTGGTATATTTTCACATTGCTCATTGTGAGTTGATTTGATGAAAAGCTTTTTCTGTAAATTAGAGTGAGGAACAGGGAGAAAGGAGGTAGAGGAAGAGACAGAGGGGCAAGAGAGGAGGGAAAGGGCAGGAATTATTTGCTTTTTAAAACAATTACAATCTCCTTTAGAATTTTTTTGTAATGCATTTTCACATTAAGATGACTTGGAAAAAGACTAGCAGGAGAAAGCATAAACTTCGCAGTTAGCTGCAACTCAACCTACCTGAAACTGAAGTAAGTAGAAACTGTGGCAAAGGTTGTGCCTATCTTTATTAACTGATTATTATTTTATATTGCTATAGCATAGTGGGGTGCCCTACAGCGATACCCATGCTACCATTGAATAAGACACCCTGAGTACCAGAAGCAATGTCAAATGCATCACAAACTCATGTTTGTGAGGTTTGTTTTACATCTCAGATGGCCTAATTGATATAGGTGGAGTTTTACACTAAGATGGCTACAATATTTCTGTGCCCATATTAGGTCTTCTAGCACTGTAGCTCTTCTTAGCTGCTCTGTGCTGTGTGGACATGCACTTAATGACACAAATCAGTTTGCAATCCAGGGCTACTGTGGGTTCCATGTGTAATATTGAGTAGTTAGATGGCATTGACAAGTAGTGTTTGTCTTCTTGGAGATAGAGCTATAACTTCTGCTTGTTGCCTTCACTGGCTTATTCAGGCTTTCATCACTTTTGAATTGGATTGCTGCTGTGAAATCCCCCCTCTTGGAGGTCACTGGAAAGGCAGTTGAGAATACAGAATACAGAATATTTTATGTGGATGGCTAAGACAGGTTCAATAAGTACAGTAGTTCACATAGTTAAGGAAAAAATGGTTTTGATTTATACTTTATGTTATGACTTGGACCATATGTGTTGTAGAGTTAAGATTTGCTAAAAATCAGTATCTTGATTTGTGTATCTGTGGACAGGGAAGGGATCATTTTCAAATAAGAAACATGCCCAGAATAATTTATAATACAATTGAGACATCTTCTATGAGGGCACAGCACCTCTGACTTCTTACCCTATGGGAAGGTACCAGCTCTTTTCCTCCCTTACTGTTGCCTAAATGCTTAGGATGAAGACTTAATTTTTAAATCACTTTTTTGTGCAACTGAATTGAACCTTTTGTGCTAAAAAGTGACCTACTCTCAAATCTCAGTCATAGAAAGAAGATCTTAGAGGAACTGCATTCAGAGATGATATCCAGGAAAAAAGTGTCCAAAATTTATTCCTGAAATGTTTTCTCTGAGGAAAGCCAGATGGTAAATCAAACTCAAAAGAAATCTAAGAAAGAATTGTTTTTGTGAGGCAAATTCTGTACTATTTATTTTCAGAATTAGGGGGTTCTTTACTCTGTCTTTCCTCCCACAAACTCCATTCTTTTCTTCTGCTTTAAATTTTTCTGTTCTTTGTTTTTCTTTTCTTTGCTTGTTTACGTTGATTTGTTTATTCATTTAATGTCTCTCTACTGTCTGGTATATTCTCAAGGATAACAGGTAATCTCAGCATCGTATCCATGTGGGTTTTCCTATTCCAAAGTATTTACATAATTTCTTGGGATTAAACTGGTGATTTACAGGTTTAATTATTATAAAGTAGAACTCAAAATACAGGGTTATGAAACACGTGTCTTGAAAAAAACCCTATGGTATAACTATAAGTAATAAAATAGTAGTTTCATGAGAAAGGGTGCTAAAATATTAAATGAAGCTCTCTACTCTTTAGTAGATATGTATTTAATACAGCTTTTATTGTCTTTACCACTTTTTAAAAAATTATTACTTCAAACATTTAATTACAGTACGTTACAAGGCCAGTGTCTTGTAATTGAAGTGGATCCGGAGTCTTTAACTTCCAGTGTTATGTATATCCTTGCATAATGGTTAAGGTTTATGCAGTTTTGGTGACCCCTTAAGGTATTGTTGAAGGTTGCAGAGTTCTGTTACTTCCTTAGGAGTTTGGCACAGAAAGAATGTTAAAGGTGCCATGTTTTATAGCTTGCCAGATTTGTAGAATCTGTTATCGGGGTTCAATTCTAGGCAGATACTATAAAATATTGTAAGAAACAACACATTTCTTTTTAAACCACGTAACTGAAATAACAGCAACCTTCATCCCAAACTGAGGGACGTGTCTCCACTGAGAATCTGGGGATCTGAGAGAGACGCTGGGTGTAATAATTCCCCTGTTGCTTTGTGAAATGTGGAGGATTATGGAAGAGTGGCTAACATCCAAGGAAACAATGGCAGTATAGGGACAAAAAAGGCAAAGGATAGGAATTTGACTCTGAGGTGTTTAAAAAGCATTTCTGAGCTACGTAATAATTAGAAAGGAGCTTGAAACCAAGAATAAAGAACTTCAGTGTTCCTTGTAAATAAATGTAACTGCAGCAGAATGACCCTGTCATCAGATTGTGGTACTAAGAGAAACAAGGCTGCCTGAACTTCAGCTAATCATTTAGGGGGGAAAAAAAAATCACATTTAGAGAAGTATATACTCTCTGTATTCAGGGTCTGCTGTAAAATATTGGGTTACACAAACCAGTTATTCTTCAGGATAGAATGACTGCTGAGTTATGTATACATGTCATCTCAGGCCTTCAAGATGTCACCGTTTTTGTCAGACACCTGCTCTGCTCTTCCTCCTTTGGTGGATATTACTTGTGGCAGTTAATCAGTCTTTTTTGGGTTTATTATGGTAAGATTTGTGTAGCAGTGGGTGTACATATTGTTCTTGATACACTTGGGAAACTTAAATATGGGTATATCTGAGGGTTTTTTTGCAGTCTGAAGTAGCTCATGTTCCTAAGTATTACTGTACTGATAAGTTTGAATAAGCTGTTTAATGCAACGAAGAAATTTGGTGAAATTAACTATCTTTCAATTTAAGTTAGAAATATGGATTATCTGGCTTTGCTTATCTGGGACAAACTTTTAAAACATGCTGGTAAAAGCACCAAAGTTATGATTAGATACTTGGTTTTCATCAGTAACAAAAATATACTGAAGAAAGTTGCAAAAAGGAACAAACTAAAGGCTGTGGTTAACCTTATGACTTTGCCTTTGCTTGAATTACTACCTGGATTAACAGTCAATACAATGACAGAAGGCACTAGTGCAGACAAGCTTAAATATTTATGGCGATGTGTTGTTTAAGGCTTTTTGTGAGCCCCCTCTACTTCAACATTTCTGGATTTTGCCATAAAATAATTTTTTTATATCAGCATCCCAGAATATTTATATTTTCTAATACTGGAAGGTTCTGCCTCAGTCAAACTTTAATTTTGGTATATTTGTTCAATGAATAAATTTATACAGCTGTAAGTAGAGAAATACTTTTAAAATATGTAAGGTCTTACAGACTTTTAATTAAGGTTTTCTTATTAGTACATGGAAATAATTCTTTTTTAAATGAAAAGTATATATTTTAATTATGGAGGTGATTTGTTTTCCATATGAATAATGCCACTGAAATCAGTGGGGCTACTATGAGAGGCAATCCAAATATAGGCTACTTATACCTGTTTCCTGCTTTGTAGCTTTGCGTACTTTAAAGTGTCAGGAGGGGACAAAGCATGGAACTGATGGAGAGGTGGAGCCCTGTGGGTTGAAAGCGTGTATTTTTGCAGGTTTGGACCTACAATGGCATAATACTTGCTAGACCAATTTTTGCTGAGCATGATGATGTAATGCAACATCAGTTGGTCCTTTAGAGCAGTCTGCTTGGAAGATTGTTGGTACACACCGTTTGTAGAACATATTCAGTGGAGAGAAGCAGCCAAATAATGGCTGAAGGGAAGTGTTTATTTGTTTATTTTAAAATGAACCCACTGTGAATATGAATGCTGGTTTGACATTGCAGTTGAATTAAATCCTATAAAACTGACACAGATTATAGCAGCATTGTTTAGCTGACAAAAATGTATAGAGTACAGTGGACACTGACTCACGTTGTCGGGAATCAGCTTTAGGGAATTCTGCTTCACCAAACAGATCTCTTTATTTCTAATATTTGACAGTATAGCCATTCAAAGGAATCAAAGATGAGAAATACGAAAAGGGAGAGATACTTTAGAATAACTACCTTTAGCTGGAAATGAAATCAGATATTAGTTCTTAGAGAAACATAAAATTCAAAACCTCTGAAAGAAGGAAAAATACAAATGTATTTTTTATGAAGACTTTTTTTCTAAAACCTTGGAGGTCTTCCTTCATTCTAACATCCAAAGGTGCATATGAAATTCGTTGCTAGAAAATTATGTATCATTGTGGAACTCGTATAAGATGCACTCAACAGTTAAATGGAATTTTTAGCTGTAATCTTACAGAAGATTTATATAAATTACCTTATAAAAACATGGTAATAGAGGAAAGTGTACCAAAAACGTAATAGCAGAATTGTCAGAAGACATGAGGAAGCTTGAATAGTATGTAAGATGCATTCCAGGTTTTGGTTGCTGTACACATGTTTTAAAAAACTCAAACATGCGTGGCTGCGTGTATTGTGTAATTTCTGATGCTTGTGGAAGTGCAGACCGGTGGATTACTTCCTCCTTGAGTATTTCATGCAAACATATAGTATATGCAGTTTGGAGTTACAGAAAGTCTGACAGCCTTTGTTTTTCTTCTAGAACATGTTAAGATGTATTTGCTCTCATATCTCACATATAGAATATCCCATATATTCAGGAAAGGTTAGCTTTGTAACTGTAATTCATGAGAATGAGTGTGAAGGTTTCTGATAAAGTAAAGATGTGACATAGTTGGATTAGAACAGGTTATGGACGGTTATTTTCTGTTCTGCTAGCTACAAGAAATGACTGTATGTTCTGTGCTACACTAGCTTTTGATTCCATGTCAGTTTGACACGGAGTTTTGCCATCCTCTCCTAAATTTGCAGTTTAAACAGTGGCTTCCAGCATTTTGTTTGGTTTTCTAGAGAGAAACTGCATTGCTTTAGCCCTACACAGTTTTGCAGAGGACATTGGCAAGAGCAACAAAATAAAGTTCCTCTGGATCTTACAGTAGAACTATTGACTGTCCTTATTGCTTGTGGGTGTTTCAATAAAACAATTACAGATGGGTTTATCTGGTTTCTCATTTGGCGTCTGCTGTGAACATTGAGCCTTGGAAGTGACCTAATTCCTGCTTTCTGTCCCTATTTCTGGTGCTCTATGCAGAATGGTTCTTCAGTGGAGCAGGTTTTGTTTCTTTCTGCTGGAACTCCTTTTGCCTATACATCCCAGAGGGACACCACTGATTTGAAGAGGGGAAAGTACTGTTTGGGTAATTGTCCCTCCTCATAAATCTTTAAAGGTTTATATACACAATAGTCAGAGTTAGAACTGCCACATGTTTGATAGCTAGTTGCCTCAGGAATTTAATATGAGCAAGTGTTCTCTAATAGCTGACTGTTCTTCCCAGTTCATTGACTTGATTTCTTTCATGGATTTTCTTTGTAAGTATGGATACCGGACATGTTATCCACTGGGAAAGTAATGGGGCAGATACCCTCCAGGCTGGAACATAACTAAATTCCAGCAGTTGTTCATGTTAAGCACCATGAAGAGCATGTAGGTTCAAATCCTGTTTATGGTTGGGTCAGATCATGTTTGTTGTGGTACAGGAGCTGTTTGGTGCTGTTTTGGTTCATACTCACTTGGAAGGAAAAGGGATCTGTACATCCCTGTTGGAACCGGTAGGTAAAAAATAGTTTTTTTTTATTTTTTTTCTGTTTCTTTTTAATACTATTTGAACTTAATCTTTAAGAATGTAAGGTCTTGCTTCTATTAAGTTATGTTAAACTACACTGAAGTTTGTATATTTTTGGACTATGGATATTCAGATTAAGACAACTGTACTTGTAGCCTTTGCATAGCCTTTGATGGCCATATTTTTAGAATAAATCAGCTATTTTGGCAAAGATTGAGTAGAAAGTTAAAATATGTGTTTGAAATGGGTCACAATCTATTGCATTAGTTCCAGAATAGGTAAATGCAGGTGAAAACATGATTAGAAGTGTAATATTTTATAAATTAGTACTTTTGTCTTGGTTATCCTGCTGGAATGCCAGTTTTCAGACAGTCATCACACTTGAACTTCCTTTCTGATACTCAGTAACAGTAGCTGAGGGATGTTAGCGAGCCAAGTGCTGCTCAGATGTTGGCATTTTGTAATATTTATGGTTGGGGTAAGGTAAACTATAATCTAGGAGGGTGACATTAACTTGTTAATAAGGATAGTAGTCAGTTTATGCCAGTGCCTCCATTAATGACATGGGAGCATGCTAATTACAAGAATGGAAGTTTTTGCTTTAATGCTCAGCTTTCAGGTTCTGGAGAGCTGCATGTATGGCTGTTTTCAAAACGCTTGGTTAATAGCACATTGTATTATTGGTGGCTTCTGACTTGTATTTAAATGTGTACCCAGTCTTGGTCCACATATGTTGTGTTTTTTGTTTTTTTAAAAAACAGTTCATCCTGTCTTGAATGAATGCTTTTTTTCCCCCAGTTTTCTTTGTTATACCGTCCTGTTTGTTCTGAGGTATGTTTTCATAGGGGAGTTTAAAATGAGCTTCCTGACATATGTATTCTTTAGCTAATTCTGAACATGACATAAAAAGGAATCTTTTTCTGCTACAGTAAATATTTTTGTAATACAGCATGCTTATTTAATGTAAGCAGGTTTCTGAGATACCATGCAAAATGGGACCCAATTTTATTAGAGTAGCCTAAAGAACTGAATAAATCCTTTAAGCCAATTGTATAAAAATGCAAATTTAAGTCAAGCAATTAAAAACAGATAGAAATTAGAGATTTGGATTTTGCAGAGCAAGCTTTCCGCAGCCACTGCCAGATTACTATGCAATTTATCTGGATTCTGTCAGCGATAGTCAGACTAGATTTTGATAAAGAGCAGCAAATCTGTCCCTCTGTAGCTCCTGTGACTTGCTGCAAATTTCATTCAAGTTGAAGCGTCTGTACAATCCCTTGAATAATTTGGAGTTAATCATTTGTACTTCACAGCCTCTGATAGGCCTTAGACTTGGGGGGTGGGAACAGATTTGGCTTTTTAATCGCCTTGTATATTGTACAGCATGAGATAAATGACATAGACTGTCTGAAATCTACATTCTTGCTTCTGATGCAAAACTGTAATTAATTTTGTGCAGTGTTTCAGAATTGATCGTGGTCACTTGAATTTCTAATTTTTCATTCACTTCAAAGACCTTTTTTTAAAAAGAATGTGCTTAGAGTGTGTGAATGCTCTCTGATGCTAGTGTACTAAATGACTATTTTACGCCTCTTTTTCAATAAGGTGAAACAGAGGTCAAGGCATGTGACTCGTGTTTATCTCTGTCCCAGCCTGCTTCAGGATGTATTTTCTGACTTACAGGAAATACAATCAAACTTATGAAATTATATCTAAATACTTAGACTGTATGGTATTCATGTCTGTGCCTTGTAGAAATCCAAAAGGCTTCTTTCAGAAATCCTTTTCAGTATAAAACAATTAAGCACAATTTAGGCAATAATTACCCTAATTAACTACACTATAATGTTTGTATTCAAGATTATAGAAACATTGTATCTGTTCTCTACTGCAATAACAACAAGTCTTCCTAATTTCTCTGTATTGATAGTACTTGTATGTGCTTCTTTGTTTAGTATATTTCACTGTAAAAATATTTGTCAGTGAAAGATTGAACAATATGAATGAATTTGATTATGCCATTGTCAAAAACCCCATGCATCACAATTTCTTGTTTTTAATCACTACTGTAAACCTCACAGCCTGAGGGCATAGTTTTAATTTGGGTGCCTTACTAATGAAAAGAAAAAAATAATTGTTTTGCCTGGATTTAATAATAAGCAATAAAATCAGCCAACCAGATTTTACCTCTGCATTCAATCTCTTTTTTATTATAAAACATTTTTGTCCTTTTTTTAGATTACAGGCGTAGATACCGAACATTTTACTAATAAATATTTCAGTTTGCTTATGAAGGCTAATGCTGTCATCTGAATATGGAATTATATTTCTTTCATGCTTCATTATCATTTCATGGTAGTAATGACAGTGAGGCGATGGAATATTTACAGGCTTTTCAGAAGACATTTATCCAATACATTTCCCTGAAGGGCACCTAGGCTTAAAGATACATTATCCTTTTATAAAACACTGCCCAGAATCCCAATTTCTGAATCAACCAATCAGAACTTGTTTTGCAGCAGTTACTGCTAAAACCCTCAAGCCAGTCTCATACTAATCCTGTGAATCTGGTGGGGTGTGTGTCTGTGAGTGGAGGGCTGGGGAGGGGGAGAGGTAGCATTCACTCCTGAATCGTCAGGCTTCGTACTTTAAGTAAAATATGTTCTTTCTTCTGTGCCGATACAGTTTTTCAAACCTGTACTTGCAGCATTTTGTTGATACTGGGTAGACTGCAGTGGTAAAGGCTGCTTGTTCAAATTTGGATGTATCTTTTCTTTAAGATTTGTTAGAATTTTGCATTAATGTACAATAACCTTGTCTGTTGTGTGGCTGTTAAGTGAGCAGATTGCTCTGATCTCTGTTGCTGTACATAAATACATTGCGTAAATCTATCTTATTCTAAAAGTATTCAGGCATTCAATCTGTTGCTCAGTAGTTGGGTTCTCTTGAAAGGAGCCTTGTTTGCTTTATGTAAGGCTGCTTTAAGAAGCAGCACTTATTTGTGTCTATGTAAGATTTATTATTTTTTAAATAAGGGAAGGACAAGTTTTATACTGCTGTAATATCTTTTGTCCAAAGGACTTCATAAGATGCAGTATGTTACAGTGATCATTAGTATGTTGGAATGTCTTATAGAAGCAGGATTTTGACTCTGCTACTGGCCTGCTATACTGGTTTGTGTCTACACTGCATTTGGCAGAGACAATATAGAGATTTCTTTTCAGATTTCAAGAGAAATCTAGCTGAGATACCAGAGAGCTCTGTAGGAGGAGCCAATATCCTCTGTGCCCTTTGGCAAAGCTAACTCGAGGATCTCTGCTATATGGCAATGAGTAGTTTAGACATAACATGCACACCACTGAAATTAATATAGTGGAAAGATCCCTATACTGGCAGTCCCTGGTACTCAACATACTCTAAGGTGGCAAAAGGTGATTTTTTTTTTTTTTTTTTTTTTTTTTTAGTGAAAGCTGTAGAACAAATCTTTCTTGGAAAAAAAATCCTCTGTAATAACAATGAACTACCTCATCTGAGAGATGCACATCCTAAACCGCATACAGCTTACATAATCTCCCTCAGAGGGTTGCTTATATAAATTTCTCTGTCCAGGAGTTCTTACAGCTTCAGAATACTGAGGTATTCCAAAGTTTATGCAATATTTGCCACTAAAACAATTGGCATATACCGTCTGTTACCACATGCACATATTCAAGATGCTGCGCTTTATCCCCAGAAGTGGTGCAGAAAATGTGCATGTCTGCCAAAAAAGTTGACTGGCTTTGGTGAAGTAGTTTGAAGTTATGTCGATGCTCTTTGGCAGCCAACCACAATGCTTCTGGTAGTCCTGTAAGCAGGCACTTCTCCTTTCCTGTCTTTCCTAAAATGGAAGTTTTAAAATTAACGTGGGCAAGTCACTTTGGGGCACATTTTTAGTGGGCTTGAGACTCTATTCTTCCTCTGACAACTTGATCTTCATTTTTGCGCACATTAAACAAATTTCAGAGCAAGAATAAAATAAAATAAATACCTGCATATTTTCTGCTCTGCCTGCTTGTTTTGTGCCTGAGAACAGATAATTAGAGATAAATGTGCTCAGATGTGCACCTGCATATCAATTTGGCTGCAAAAATAATTTCTGTTGTTCAGTTCCCAGTGTCTATCAACGTAGCAGCTACTACACAAAGAGGATTTACCAGGTCTTGAGCCCCAGATGTTGTTGAAATGAAAGCACAAGTCTCTACTCTATACAAAAAGAGCTAAGGTCTTAAGGTAAAACTAATATACTCTCTTTTCTTTGACTGGATTAAAAGATATGCATATAATAACCTGACCACTTATTTACAAATTACTAGAGATTCTTGGGGTACCTTGCACTTAGGTCTGGATAATTTAGAAGACTCCTTTTCTTCTGCAGTCATTGAGTATCTTTTATGTCCATCAGTATGCCCAAAACCATTCTGATAAAATGTCACTACTCTGTATACATTTCATTGGCACTGAGCACTTCTAATTATTTTCACAATATCAGGAAAAAAGGTGCCTTACATATTTGAGCAGAAATCATTCTTGGTGGCTGTTAATCCCAACAAACCCATGAAGTTGTTCTACAATACAATTTAATTCCATTAACAATCTTGTGTGTATGTTCACTAAAGCTGTTCTTTTCTCTGTAATCTCCACTGAAGTGCTTAATGATTTCTAACGACTTCCAGATTATGAAAGCAAGATTTATCTTGTAGACTGTGTATACTTGTTGATGTTCTCTCTGAAGACTATAGATATAAACATGGTGTGACTTACCATTTTGCACAGATTGTTTGTGTTGGTTTGGGGAATTTCAGTGCTGTTGACATTTCAGTAACAGTAAAGTTGCTCTTTTGCTTATCTTTCTTTGTCTGGAATACCTGGAGCTGTAGTGTTTAGAGATACTTACCTAATGCTGTTGAATAACTGGTTTGTAGAATGGTGGCTGTATCTGCTTGCTGTATATTAACATTGGTAGCTGACTGCTAGTGGTACTTTGGAGCACTGTGTGAGGAGAAGGTGCCAACATGATGGTGGAATATGATTCATAATATATATCACATGGCTTGAAAGAGATGTGTAGTTTGGTATGAGTGGCAAATGAAGGGAACTGGGCAGATCTTTATGACACCTAACTTCTATCTAAAACCCCTGTCCTCCTCCTATATTTAGAACTTAAATTGTTGGCCTACATTAAATATGCTTAGATTCAGGGTTTGGGGAGGTGCAGAAAAAAATTATTTCTGTGAACAATCATCTTAATAAATAAGCTCATATTTTGCCCTGTTTGGTTCCTCTCCCCTCAATCTACAGAAATATCCTTGAAGATTAGATGCTCGTGAGATTGGATACTCTGGGTGCATGCAGATCCTTAGTTGTAGTGGGAAGCATAGGTTTGCATGGCAATTCCTCAATATATTAGATACTTATAGGGTTCACTTAGTGTGAATATTTCTGAGAATTAATATCTGGAAGCAGCAGCATGAGCTATTTCTAAGATCTTTCAGAAAAATCTTCCCTCCTTATGATTTACTTTGAAGAATAACACTTTCTTTCCAGAACTTGTTTCAGTAGGTTGGCTTTAAGAGCATCAAAGGAATGAGACCTCTCTAAAGTGAACACTAAACTGAAGATATATTTGATTACAAAGGGGATTGTGCATAACAGTAATTTGTATCTCTAAATAACCTCTCATGCAGTAGATTTACAGTTGGGATGTGTGAGGGGGTGTGCTTCATGCTACAGGATCATAAAGCTTGTAGATAAAATGCAAGACATTACTGCAGCATGTCTTTCACTCCTGTGAGTGCTAGATATCTCATCCTACAGTAAGACACTTTGAAACAAAATGAAAAAACATAAACAAAACCAAAAAACCACACCAAAATCACAACCAAACCAACCAGCCAACCAAAATATCCAGGGCAAATACATTTAAATTTAAGCCACCAGGTTTAAACAATATTAAAGAAGATAGAAAGTTCTGCTTAAAATAGATTTTGCGCTGCAATTTAGTTCATCCTGAATAGAAAAACAGGATAGAGATAACAACAAATAAAATTTAATAAACCAACCTATTTTTAGGTGTAACTAAAAAAAAATGTTGCATGGTGATTGGCACAAAATTACTCAAACGCATTTATTGCTTGTTTAGATCATTAGAGAGCCATGCAAAGAGAAAAATAAATATAAAAAAAATTGTATCTGATTATGGTGTTTGAAGTACAAAAATATGCTGTAGACTGTGAAAGATATTGTTCCTTGCCTAAGCAAGTGAACTACACTTGAATGCTATGGAAAGTCATTGCTATTTTGGTGTCACTAGTCTGGTATAGCTTGTTTCTAGTTTTGGGATTGTTGTAACTTTTCCTTTCCCTCAGGATGAACCCCTCAGCATGCAGTCAGTGCCCACTGTAATCCTGAGTTCTTTTCCAGTTGCAGATAACAAGAAAAATGTTATTAACTACTCCAGACAGGGTTCTGAAATTGTGATTATCTAAGTAATATCTTAGTAATTTTGCAACATGGCTTTTTCTGGTTTTTTCTTTTCTTAAGAGCCAAAGACTACTTTTCACCTTGTGTTTTAACCAGGAAAGGGGGGGGGAGTTGACCTCAAGCAAATGCCCCCCTGTCCCCAGTCCCCATCCCATTCCCCATCCCTTAAACCTCCTGATAAATCCTAAGCAGCTGCATATGACTGTTATTACTCAAGAGAATTTGAACTCATAACATTTGAGATGAAAAAAAGGACTCAAAGCTGCTCACCAGTCAAGAATGAAACATTTCCACTCTGTAAGACTTGCCTCAACAAAGAATAAATCTGTAAATCATTAACTGTATTTTTCCTTCCTCCACTCCCCCACCCCCATGTATGCATCACTGTGTACTGGTTTAAGGCAGACACAACCCCTTGTAAAGTCGTCATGGCTGGAATCTGATACAGCACTTGCTTTAAAATCCACTTTGATCAGTGAACATTAACCAAAGTGTCGACAAAAGGTCATTTGGCCTCAGGGAAGAAATAGAAAATTTTATGTACAGAACACATTGCAGTGAGTACAGGGTCATTATAACTATGAGAATAGCTGTTGTGGGTTTTTTATTTTTCTTTTTCTGTTTTTTTTTTTTTTTTTTTTTTTTTTTTTTTTTTTTTTTTTTTTTTTTTTTTTCTTGGCTACTATATGACTTTGAACTTGGCATGGAAGCATAGGCGGCTGTAGCAAAAACTCCTCCCTCCAGTGATCCCATGAGCCCCTGTGAATTCTTGACAGGGCTAGTAAAGAGCTGTGTCCCACAGCAGATATCATATTTTTGACATAGGACTTCAATTGCAAAAATGTTGATGACCAGTGCAAATGTATCGATTTGTTGTTTTTTTTTTTTTTCCCCTCAATAGACCAAAGTGTTGTTTGTAGTTAGAAGAGGAGACGAAAGCTAGTGAAACAGAGTTGAATCTACTTCTTAGAAGCCTGGGTTATCAAACTCATTAATCTACATGTCAAGAGGCTAGGAATGAATAATTGTGTGTAGAATTTATCTGCCAACATGATAGCTACTTTTCAGCTCTCTCTTCAGAGCTCTTTCATTGTGCTTGGCTTTATTATATGCTTTGTCTTTTCTATTTCTAGTCTGTTGGGGAGGTATAGAAATATGTACCTCAGCACTACAGAGGACAGTTGCTTTGAAACATGACACTGGTTAGTTCTTTGCATGCACGTTTATTCTTACCTAGGTGTTTAAGCATCAGGGTAGCTTGCAAGATTTACTCTTTGTTCAGATGTTAATTCTTAGCATTATGAATATTATTAAAAAAAAAAACAACTTTAGAGGGAACATCTTTGTGCCATTTTTAACACCTTTGTGGACAATATAGGCTGCTTTATTAAAATTACATTCTTGTTAGGAAAGCTTATAAATGATGAGGATTCAGAGCATTTTATAACAATGATGATTCAAGAATCCCAGTAGGATCGAGGTGCTCCCTATTATTTGCTACAGGGATTTTCATTGCCATGAAATACAAAGTCCAACACGAAAGCTGGTGCGGAGAGGGTGGTAGAAAGCAGATTCTGTGAGGATGTGAAACGAATTTAAGTCAGAATATATTGTAACTAACTTTCTTTCTGAGTCTGATCTTAACTTGTTTTATGCCAGTGTGGCAGTACAGTAGTTTTACTGATTTATCCAGAATTTTCTTTCTGTTTTGTTGATGCCAAGTATGCATGTCTTGGTCCTGCTTACTATGTCTGTTTTCAAGACAAAATGTTCATATGATTCTGATGCCAGAATTTTATTTCAAATGTACAGTATTTGGGAGCTGCTGGTCTTGGCAACTTCCTGTGTGTGTGTGGGGGGGATTGTTTTGGTTTTGGTGTTTTTTTTTTTTTTTTTTTTTTTTTTTTTTTTTTTTTGTTAACCAATATCTTTGGTAATGTACCACAGTTATGCCCTTTGCTGTAAAAACCATTAGGTCAGACTAGTCTCTACCTTACTGATACTCAGGAATTCACAGACAGGAGTAATAAATATTGGTACTAACAGTGAAAAATAATATGTGCTGTTGGGCACTTGCTTTCTTTTGCCTGAGCTCTCTGAGGCATCTGTCCTGTTACCTAGCACAGCCAAAATGCTTCATTGTGTTATTACCCAGCTGTTGCATTTCTACTCCTTTTCCCAATAATCAATATGACACTGGTAAAAAAATTCAGCATTTGGCCCTTATTACACCGATATTACACTTTATTTTTTTTTTTTCTTTTCAATAGTGAAAGGTAAATACTTTATTTTTAAAGGGTCATGAACTATGTGTTCTCGTATTTTCACCAAGACGTACTGTAACATTTGATGAAATGAAAATCCGTAATGAGAAAGGGAGGGAGCTTTATATTCAGGGTGTATATGGTAACTCGGAACACTGTTTATTGTAACAGAATGAAAGTACTGCAAGTCTAAGTGGTTTCAACGATGTTTCCTTCATCCCAGGAGCATCTGAACCCAGCTTCTGCCTTGTCAGCCACATTTATGATGTGTTCATAATTAAATGTCCACGAAGCTCACAGCATGCTGACCACAGAGGGGCCATAAGCAGTAAAGATAAATGAGAGAGAGAGATGTAATATTGCTTCACTTGTGGGTTTAGTCTGATGTTAAAGATTGTCAGTGATAATTATTAATATGTGACCTGGTTGAGTCTTTATGTGAACAATCACAATTTTAATAAAGTGGTAAACTCTCTCTGTGTAACCTTACTCTATATTTAACTGTTTTACAATTAATTCTAGAATTCCAGGATAAATTTCAGTTAATGAAAAATAACATGGTAGCCTATTAATATAAACATGCTGCTACTAACATTTTTATTTAAAGCTTAAATAAGACTAAAATTTGAATCAGAAATTGAAAGGAATAGCTATAGTCTTAAGTTATAGTAGGGATCAAATCTAATTTGTTCATTGTTTGTCATCTCAAACAAGTCTTAGGAATCCTTCTTTGTTAATATCAATAAAAAATAGCTGGATGTGCACTATATGGCATTTATAATCCTGTATCCTTATGCATCTAAAACTCCAATTTACTGCAGTGTGTCTACTGACCTGATTGTTGCCAAAAATATCTTCTTCATGGGAACTGGAAAAAAGCTTTGTTGTTGCATTTGATATTAAAGTCTTGCCACTTACTTTCTTCCTTCTGCTTAGATCCCTCCATTTTATTTATGGGTGATTGACCAAAAGATATATTCTGGCTTAGAAAAATACATTAAAAATAAAGATATTGACAAAGAAATGCCACCCTGTGACTGGCACATAGCTAAAAACTTCTCACTGAATATGTAAATTTTTTAATCTTTTTAGTTATTTCAAATAACTGCAGTTGTACAAGGGGATGTTTTTGCTCAGTTATACCCAGAAATGACATTGTGATACAAAATATTATTTTTGGAAGACCAGCAAGTATACCAAGGCAAGAAGTTACTATAAGTAATGCTCTTTTGGTGTTTTAAATTTGGAGCTATAGGAATACCAGAGGCTTACAGTGGCACATATGAATTTTGCTTCTTTTTTCCATCATTCTAGAGGGTTGAGGGAAAAGGGTGAATTGTAAATATCAGGTATTTTAAAATAGCATGCAAAGTTTTTAGAGCCAGTTACTTATTTTATTCATTCAAAACAAATAATCTTACAATTTTTCACATAAAGGGTTATTTAAATTCCTATTCAGATATCAATGTTATTTCGGAGTGCATATGTGTGTATCTTCAAAGGTAATACTTTACAGCTGGAATTCCCATCTACTTTGCTGTATTTTCACATGCATAACAGCTGCAGTTAGTAGTTACTACTTACCTAGTTACCAATTACCCATAGTGCTTCTTAAATTCAGGATCAGATTCTGACACCCTCACAAATATTTGTTCTTCTTTTTATGATTGTTTTTTCTGAAAGGTGGAAGGAAAGTGTTCATCTGAGGGATGATAACTGTGAGTAGGTAGAACCAAATTAAGTAACAGATGTGTTCTATCATGCTCTTACTGAAGAAGTTAATAGGTTTATTGGGGAAGTAAGATACTATGTAACCTTTGTAAAAAAAGGTGAAATTGTCATAGAATTTTTTACTTTTAATTTAGTTATAAGTGAGAGCTGAGTTTCTTTTAGATGAGTACAGGGCACAGTCTGAGCACAAAATGCTACCAAAACATTTTCTACTGCCTATATATGGTTGCTTATGCAGTAACACCTTTATACTATTCTGCTGCGATTGAGATGTTGCATGATTATGTGTGCTCTAAAAGGTACAGTTGATCCTGAAGCCCAACCATTTCTCTGACTCACCAGTGTATGCAAACTGTTAATGATACTTAAGTGATGTGGACCTCACACTGGATAGTAGTTTTATGGTGTTAATAAGAGTAATTTTATGCACTAATATGGTAAAAGAAAGTAAAATTCAATTAAATGTTTATTAAATGCTATTATTTACTGGAAACAAATGCTGTAGCATTGTCTTTTGTAGATCAGCCTAAGCATTTTATTAAAGTTTTTCTGTCAGACTTTACATATCTTTACAAGCCTAATTGCCGCTAATAGACTTGAAAAGAGGAGTAAACTTAGAACATAATGCACATACAAAGATCCAGAGAACTGGTAACTAGTTATAAATGCATCAAAGTGCTTTCATATGAAAAGCTTAAACAAAGGAATAACATTTGGATAATAAAGAAGTCCATTATGCTTAAATGGCTATGAACAGGTAAAAAAAAAGGTGTTCTGTCAAATCAATACTTGTAGTGCAAAATTAATAACACATTTGACAAGACATGATTCTGTGTTATTTCCACCTACTGTATCTGATTCCATCTGAACATCCATTATTAATAAAATAGTCTCTCTCAAGAAATTCATTATCCCAGTATAAATACTTTAATTTTTTTGATAAAATGTAGATTTGAAATATCATTTCACAATTCATTCAGTACAGATATTTCTTGTATTTTTCTCCATCTCACTTGAATAATTGTATCTTTCTCCCATTTGTTCTGTTCACATCATACTCATCCTTTTCTTATTTTACACATGACTCTTAACTGTGAAACTGTGGCCTACATACAAAATGTCACTCAAACTAATAGAGGCTGAGCACTCTTGATTTTAGGAGTACGTAATATCAATCTGCTTTTTACAGATTTATTTCTTCATTTATTTATTTTCTACAAATAAATATGAGGACCATGATAATTGATTACTGCTTTTGAATACCATAAACAGAGTTTATGAAAAATGGAGTTAGTGTTGTGAATGGTGATAGCTCTCAGGGGGTGGGAGGAAACAAAATAAAAAGACCTAGCCTGGTTCCTGCTGAAGTAAATGAGAAGAAATACTGAAGAAGAGTCAACAGTCATGTTGTCTATTTATATAGGGTGTTTAAGAGTTTTGTGAGAGTCAAATCTGAAGGACTTGATCTGGTTTTCCAAAGGAAAGGGTAGAAACCTTCTCTAAACAAAATTGCAACCTCACATTTTAATCCTGTGTAGGAAAGATTTTTTTCATCAGTAACTTTTTATGTCTGTATTCCATAACCTTTTGAGTAATTTTTATTATAGCAGTTCAATAATATGCATTTCTGCCTTGTAACCAAAGATTTTAAAATAAATTGAAAAACTCCAGGCATTTAATGTTAGGTCAATATAACTATAGTGGTTTTGGTGTTCTTTTGTGTGTAACACTTAAAATCTGAAAAGAAACTGAATGAAAAAAAATATTTAATGCTTAATTCTGAGAAGTAAAATATCTAAAACATAGTCATTCTGTAGCTTTCAAAATCCTAAGTATTTAGGATCCATTGTTCAGATATAAAATGTAATTGGACCATATTTACATCAGTGGATTGCTACTCGTACTATTGCTACTTTGACTGAGTGGTGAAATCTAAGATAATGGAAGTACGCTTTTTTGTTGAAACATATTAAGTACTCATTGACAAACTTTCGGATGAAAATATGAGTGTTAAACTCCATTCCTTTGTAATAGACATTTGACTGCGCAGTTACTTTTACATTATTTTATAATGTTGACAATTTTATACTAGATATTCAGAATTCATTGTAATAATAGGCATTGTTCATAAGGCACATTTGCCTATGTGCTAGATAATGAAATATGATAATATACTTTGCTAGGGTGCAATGTAATAAAAGAGCTCAAATTTGCTATATAAATGTAAAGAAGTAAATAAAATCACTGCAGATGGTACATTTTTTTTCCCAGTAAACATCACACAATAAGCAAAGTGTTCACAGTGAAAGTTTTGAAAAGTGTCCAACTGACTTATGAAGTTTATTGGCTTTTTTAAACTCTTGGAGACATGTGATGGGACTGAAGTTTAGACTCCTATAAGTACATGTGCTGTTGACTATCAATATGTAACTATCAAAATTCTTAGCTAACTAGAAGCTACTGAAAAAAAATCCTCTTTCCTTATTGTAGGTGTCTGATAGTTCTCCCTATGGTTATTCTAGAGGACAAAAGGTTGACATTATGGCCCTGTTGAAGTTAATGGTAAAACTGACATTTTCCTGGCTTAGGTCAGGATGTAATATAATGCCAAGTTGAACTGTAATTTAAATTGGAAAGGTTGGTGTCAAAATCAGTGAATAAATGTATTTTTAAAAGAAAACAAACAGCAAATATGCTGTCAGGCATTGGCTGCAGTGACTATAGTAAAGAACTGAGTGGAAGTCAGTGCTTGGGAAAGTCTTACAGTCCTTGATCTTGTAATTCACCAAAAATGTGTAGGGCGTCTAGGCAGTTATCTTTCCTGACTTTGGGGACGTACATGATGAGTACTGTATCCTTAAGAGAAAGAGAGGCCTTAGGATTCAAAATACTGCCAGCTGTTGAGTGTTAGCTTGAGGGAAATTATTAGAAGAAAAACAGCTTTAAGCACCTTGATTGTGGTAAATTTGGAGACACCCGCTTGCCTATGTGTCGTTTATTTTTTCCCCCTTTTTTCATATTCATAAAGTAGCTTTTTTTCTGTATGGCACTGAGTGTCCTGGCACTTAATTGAATTCTAGAGATGATTTAATTGTATTACATGCCAACTCTGTTTCTATAGACCTGGATGCGCAGATGAAACTTTTTTTGAACTAAATGTCTCTTGCTGTCTGGATGTAATTCTTGGACTCACTGCATGGAAATGCTCGTAGGCAAAGGATACTATTTCATTGAATTTTGGACCATATTCAGTAAAAACAGAGAGCTCCTCTGTGATGAGGTGAAGGTGACTACCTTTTTTCATGAGTTATAGTTTAGTAAAAAAATCAGATTCCTTTAGAATCATTGAGCTGCTGAGTAAACATAAGTTCTTGACAAAGAATCTAGACATTTAAAGGTGATACGGCCTTTGGGGTTCACTAAGTAATACAGGTATTGATGGCCTCTGCTTCTCACTTAATCAACCATATGTACTTACTTGAAAACCATAGAAGCATTAGCTAAATGTATCTGAATGAGCTTTATGTATATTAAGCAGAGCAAAATACCATTGACCACTGCATTTGAAGTGGTAGAATTTTCCTAATAGGGAGTAAAGTGCTCTTGATGACTCTACCAATTTCCCTTGTGATCTGGTGCACCTGCATTCTGAACAAATAATTCATAGGATTTGATGCAAATAAATGTCACTTTCTTCCTGAAAAATAAGTCAAAAATATGGTAGATCTGGCGTGAAGTGGGATGGTAGATCTGGATAACTGATTTTACCAATACTGTTAGCCAGACAGGAATATTTTTCTTGCATTTTTAATGCATTCATTAGAAGCCTTGTTGTTTAGTTGAATAAATTAGGAAAAACACCACACCCAAGCCTTGTATTTTGTGAGCATTTTTCACAAGTTTTTTGTTCTAAAAACTATCCGCGTTGTGTGACCTCATGCAGAACTGATCAGAAATCAAGCTTAACTATATTTCTAACATAAGACATGATTTAGAAGTGAAAATACTATAGGAAATTCAAATTTATAAACTGTAATTCATATGAGTAAATTGTGTGGTTGGAAAGATGAAGTAGTTTTTTTTTGTTTGTTTAGGTTTTAATGGCATGTGGCCTGTTGCTCTTATCAGCATTTTGATATAACTGTGTTCGTTGTTTCATCTTGAATGAAAACACTATGAAACTTGTGGTTCTTAATGTCATATTTAAGCTTATAAATGACGACCAAAAAGTTCGATTTGGGAGCTCTAATTATGTTCCTGGTTTGTTCTAGTGACATAATAGAAGCAGGTGTGTGAAATATAACTTTTATTTTTTTTTTTGTACAAGGTTTTCTATATGCCTGCTCATCAAGTGGGTCCAGAATATAACTCTGTAGCTAGTATTTGATTAATATGATGGTCATACCCACTTACCCCCATACTTGAACGTACGCACTTTCATTATAAAAGAAAATATAAATGGCATTGACCATAGCCAAAAAAATGGCTCCTCCTGATATCTTTCTGAATGGCAGTTGTAGAATGCTCTCTTTAGGGAAAGCTTGCTGATTCTTCATTCATACAGTTATTTTTCTTCATGTTAGAGATAAGAAGAACTCAAAGTGGAAATGGAACAAGTGCCAGGAAATGCTAAGGGACTTTCTTCTTTCAGCTATTGGGAAGTTGACAGTTAAATATACTCTTGTCCTTTTCACTAAGTGTTATTATTACCTCTCTTTGCTCTGATGATTTCTAGAGTTACCAATGTGCTGCAAAGATTGAAGCTGAGAACTATTATAAATTCATATTCTGAAATATAAATTAATTGCTTCATCAGAACAGATATTTCTTACTTTGCCACAAATTTTGAGGATCTGTACAAGGCTGTGTTGCTCTGATCATGAAAAGACAAACAAAGAGGATTTCAGTTAACTTCAGTTTTAGTTAATGAGAATTTTAAAGTTGACTTTTCTTTCTCAACTGGTTGTTTACTTTTTTCATTAATCGTTTGGGTTTGATAATGCAAGAAGCAGTTTTATTGTTTTAGGATACCTCATGCTTTTTTCATGTTGTCCTGTTAGGATTCCATCAGCTTGGGAGTTTCCATGGCTCTAGGAGTGCAGGCAAGAAACAAAAGAAGAAATATCACTCTTTTGTTAGGGATGCCAACCTCAAACTTATTTGCCTAAGACCTGTGATAAATAAAATTCCTCCACAAGAAAGACTTTTTGCTATTAATAAACATTAAACTTCATTTTGGTTTTGTTTGTGATCTGTGTAACTAGCCCTTCTTTGCAACCTGATTTTTTCCTGCTGTGAATCTGCAGCTCTCCTTTCTGAAACTGAAGGATTTTATGTAATTTATTTCATGGGAATTTTTTATGCTTGCAAGAGACAAACAGATGTTTAGAAAGCAAAGCTACTAGTCACTAGTTTTGTTACAGCTACACTAGGCATCAATTGTAAGAATTTTACCGCATGGCTGTATTGGAATGGATGTTTCAGAGGCATTTCAATCAAAAGTGGTGCCATTCTGAGCTTGAAACATAGGCTTAGATTTATTTTTCTAGCAGTGCAATCCTCAAAGATTATACTTCATACACCATTTTCAGGCATGTCAACATCTTTTACAAAATACAAAGATGAGCATTATTTCATTGAGGTGGCACAAAGTAATACAATAAAATGGATTTATTTCATCTTAATTTATTTAAAATGTGCATAGACCAAACGGGAGTAAAATCTGTGAGATGAAATATCTTCTTCACATGAATATATTGGAGAAAAAAATCAACACTGTTCTAACTTTGAAAGGAAAAGAGGAACATGTGGCCTGGTTTTACAAGCGTGGGTGGAAATTGTTCTAGTGATGCATTTCACAGTGTTTGCATATAGATTTGATTTTCTGATGCTGAAAAGTATATATTCACTGTAGTGTAAACTGCCCTGTGAACTCTGGGAACACTGTTCAGCGGCTATTGCAAGTCAGGACTCTTGTTTCATTCCCTGGCTGTGCAGCTGATTTGAAGCAGTACCTAGTGATGTAAGGCACAACCTCTGCTAATTATGATTAAAGACAAAAGTTACTTTTAAATATCATTAGTATTAGTGCTTTAAATACAGTTCTGAGTAGAGAGCTGAACTGCCTTAGTGGAACCAAGTACATCTAAGCTATGATTAATCTTTGCTTAGAAAATGAGCAGGCTGACAGCATAGCAAGGCTTAAGTAGATAAAAAGTATACATGCATTCTAACCTCATTGTTCTGCATAGTAACTTCTTACACAGTTTGGGCTATGTTCCCTAGAGTGTACCTGACCATGATCTATGCTGAAATTTCTCTAGAGCTACTTCTCGGCATTCACTTTGATATATGTTTAGTTTGTACTTTATCACATGCATCATCCCTCCATCTCCCCACCTACAACTTTTCCATCTTTCCCCTCTAGTGTCTATTTCAGCGTGTAAGTGAACTAAAAGCTAGGCTGTTTGATTCCTCTCCCTCCTCACATCTTGTTCACAACACCTGTCAAGGACAACAAAACTGACTTATATCTCACAAAACTTTACAGGATGACAAGATGTGCTTTATCATCTTACAGGAGAGACCGCATGTGGACCAAACACTGTCTTTTAGGATATTCCATTTCCGTTTGAGAGCATCAAACTGCCAAAACTTTAAGTGGGTATGTCTGTTTCCACAGGTCTGTTTTTGCTGGTTGTAGGTCTCAAAACACAAAAACCATAGGCAGTGTAATGAGAAGGAGTTTTAAGGTCTAATTCTAACTTTGGCCAAGCATCTGCAGATATGCAAAAATATATCTGCCCAAAGATAACATCTTAGGTTAACATCAGGAAATTCAAATGGTTGTTTTGTAGCCAGTCTATTGAAATAGTATCGGAATTGAGTAAGCTAGCTCTATAAAATTACTATACTGTGCATGACTGTTAAATTTTACTTCTGAAATACCATCTTTTCCTCATAAAAAGCTTATAATTCATACTACTGTGACAAAAATATCTCTGATATTTTTAACTGACATGATGCTAAAAAAAATTAAGCTCAAAAAACCCAAATGAATGCAATGCAAGATTTTTGTTAAAAAGAAGAATGGCTTGGTAGGTATCTCAAGATTTATGATTGCTGCATTATAATTTGTATCAAAAATCATATTTAAGCACTGCTTTTCATACATGAGAGTAGCAGTGATGTTTTTCACATAATGGCTTTTGTTTTGTGTTTGTCAGAGTTACAGTGAAAAGCTTCAGTGACCACAGAAGCAAATATATGCTGTTTACATCTGACGGAGGTAAATGTAGAGTTTGGCTTTGCTGTTGTCAGGTAGGAGTTCTTACTGAGGAGTGTCATCAGCCTCTAGAGGGTTTTATGGATCTGAAGTCACTTGAATTGGGCTTGACTGCATTAAAGGGGCGTTACATGACACGAGCCTTAGATGACTGCTTTATCTACTTGCAGTGTTACAGCAGTCAAATTTCCTTTGCTGCCTGTTACAAGAAGACTACAAGGGGTCACACTGTGTCAGCTGATGTGTCAGAGTGTGAATGATACCAAAATAAGCATAAGATTAACAGAAAAAAAAATAATAAAAAAAGCCTTACCAGGGCTTTGGCAAACATTGCCAGAATGCCAGGTTCTGGCGTTAAGTGTCCCAGTGCTGACAAATTTATGGCTTTTGTTATTTCAGCTGCCTTGCTCACTTTCACTACATCTCTGTAGATATAGTCTGTTAGGGTCGCAGCTGAGCACCATAAGTAAATGCAAAACATCCTAGGGCTAAGCCCTGGGGAAAAAGCGGCAGCTTCAGGGGAGACTGACATAGAAAAGGGTTTTTGCTCTTATGTATCTAAGGTGAGCAGAGGGTAAGAAATTGCATGAGTGCAGGAGACCAATGTACTAGAAGTGTTGTAAACAAAAACAACATTAAAGGTGAGAGAGGCAATTTGGACAACATAAAGTGTAAATTTGCCAAACCTCTGTGGCCTGAAGATCGCTGTCAGACAAGGTATGCATTTAATTTGTGTGCATCGTCATTCCAAAAATGTTATGAAAATAGTTTTTAGATTTTCACCTGCAAATATTGTGTTTAGTGTCCTAAATAATGATGGGTGGCAACAAGATGTGATTATCTTGCTTCATTTAAACTAAATGCACAGAGTTAAGAAATTTGCTGAAATTACTAGGGTTACTTGCTTTGGCAGTGTTTGAAAATTAAGATGGGCTAGATACTTTGTCTCCTGAAATTTTGGGAGGAAGTGTGTGGGACTGAATCATGAACATAGATATACATTTTTGTACATCTTGTAGGTTTTTAATGATTTAATTGAAAGCGAGGATCTGAATATCTGTAAATGAGGACCAATATTCAGTAACTTGTTCTGAACCTGATTCCACATCTTCTGGATGTAAATTTTCTTTTGATGGTTCTGCACCCTTATACATCTAGTAAGGTAGTCATAGGGAAATGTGAAGCACATGAAAAGATTATAAACTAATTAGAAAAATGCTACCTCTTGAGTCCTTTGTTTTTTAGAGTGGCCTGATCTTTAGGCCAAACGATTGTACTCTTGAGGTGTATTGGGTCAGTCATGTATGTAAAAATCAGTTCTGAAGTGGAGTGGTGCCTAGCTGACTGTTAAAAGTGGTAAAATCTGTATTACAGACTGACAGGCTTTTAACAGGAGCTAGGCATGGCCTTGTTTGTGAGGAGCTACGTACACATTCTGTGTTCACAATTCTGTGACTATCCTGAATGTGTCAAGTCGTTCAGCTGGGAGGACTGAATACTGGAGGGGTGTTTGCAGTATTGTGTCAGCTTTTGTGCCCTGCCTGGGCATGGCAAGAGACACTTTGGTGCCCAAGTTATATATTCTTTCTAGCTCTCAGGATGTCTGGGTTGCTTTTCCTACAATTGAATTAGAGGGTTTTAAATGTTTAAGAGCCCTTGCTGCCCTGGGTTCAGGCTGTTCTGTGGGGTTGGATAGTTGGGATTAGACCCATCATAGAGTGGCTGCTCAGATAATCCTTTGAGAATAGTTTGCCTGTGCCAAACATACATTTCAGGATGGCTTCTCACGTTGGGAGGGTAGGCTGCAATCGAAACTACAAGCTCCTATGATATTGTGGAGGAGGAATCTGGAGTAGTCAAGAAGTTTGAAACCAGTGACATACAATACTTGAGCTTTCCTTGCTCTTGTCGAGGGTTCCGAGGTGAGGTTATAGTGAGCTTAACCGGTAGCAAAAATAGAAAAAATATATTTTGTTATGGACATGTTGACATTGAAGCAGGGAAATGCTACGAAACAGTGTAAGACCACACAGGATGCCTTTGACATCACTGGGTGCCTTTGATCTCAGTGACTGCTCAAGAGGAATATGTACTTTGGGCCAAAAAGCATGTTAGTTCTAGAAAGGTGCAAATATTCTTTGCTTCTTGCTGTTTGGTCTATTAATTTGCTGCATGAGAGCAAATGAATAGATTATTCTGTCCTTTATGCATGAATTAACCTGTGGGGGTTAGTATAGATGATTCCTTTTAACCTGTTAGTGTCTGAAAGACATTCAGAACAAGTCCTAATTTGTCTGTCATCTCCCTTCATATTTGAATGCCCCAAAGCCTCAGTGTTGCTCAAAAAATAAATCTGTGTAGTATTTTTTATTGAATCTTTCATTTGCGATTTTAATTTATATAGCTAATATAGCAATGTAGTGACTAACATGAATAATAAAGCAATTAATGTTATATTTTATGAAAAATTAAAAAAAATGCAGTATTTTAGACCTTCGGTAGATACCAAGTTATTATTCCTTCAAAATAAATGAATGCTACATATATTATTTAGCATTTAAAATGCGAAAAGTTGAAATGGACATGAGTTCTCATTTTAACCGAGTATGCTAAAAATCATATAACTCAATAACAGATTAATCATTTTATCACCATTAATGTCTTTCTTGAATGGATGTTGTTCCATTGACTTCAATCTTAGGTTGAGTTCAGTTGACCTTAAAAGAAACTTTGACTAATCAAAAATGTGATATGTCTTTGAACAGGCTCTTCAACCTTTGTTTTTTTGCTCTTAACACCTGGAGTAGATAATGTTATTGTACTGGTTGAAGCATACAATGCAGAAAGTGAACTCGGGTTTGCTACCATTTTAATCAGGAGTGGAATACAGAAATTGTGCCTGGTTATGAACAGCTATTGGCAAAAACTTCTATTAGTGTCATGTATCGTGTTTTCCTCTTGTACTTTGATACTCACTGGACTACAGGGACACTGGTTTAATGTGATGTATAGCGGAAAAAAGTGTAGAGCTGCAAAGAGATGTTGATTGCATAATGCACATATTCTTCTGTGATGTGTCTTGTGAACTCCATTTGGTGGTAACAACTATGGAAAAAATGGTTAATTTCCCAAGAGAAGGCATAAATGTTCAGTGACTAAAACATCAAATAGAAGAAGCAAAATAACAGAATCCACAGGCTACGGTGTTACCAATTTTATGTCACAGTCTTGACTGAACTTGGCATTATGTTTTGTATTATAACACAATGCCCAAAGTAATGTAATTAGAAAATCCTCTTCCTTAGTACCTTAAAGATCTATTAGAGAAAAAAGTGACATATGTAGTTAAAATAAGTTAATGCTGAATATCAAATAGTTTTATATAAATACTGTTTTGTCTTAGCCTCAGGGATAGTCTCATTTGTTTTCAAACCTGTTCAAATATCAGTTATATTGATAGGGGACAGAATTTCGATGCATGCTATCCCATACCACATATGGAAGCAAAAGCTGTATTTGTTTGCATGAGGATGCAAATATATGTACATAAAAACTTCATATATGCAATATTGTTGACACCATCTTAACAGTCATACTGAGACTCTTGGAAATTTGGACCAAAATTCTGTTCTGAAGTTCTTTTCTGTGCAAGACTTATGAATGTAATGGTCAACTTCTCTGAAACTGAGCTTACTGGCTTTTGGGTTCATTTTATAAATTCCTTTCTCATTTGTGTTTTGTTTAAAATATTGCTGATGTCTATAGTGTGCCTTTGCCCTTACAAAAGGAACTTTGTTTCAGCATCTCTTTGAATAATGGATTAAATGCTATTAAGTGTTGTGAAGGGAGAGAGAGCGGGGTTTGTTTGGACTTAATTTGGCTATAAGCTGTGAGTCTTTCCAACTATAACATACAAGCTACAGGGCTACTCTGTCAGCTTGTCAGTCTTTAGATGCTAAGGTTTTGTGCAGCAGAGTTTGTCCTCCATTTATCATGCAGAGGGTGTTGCTATAATTAAATTACACAAAAACAGTGAAACACAAAGTAGAAGTTTTAATCAAAGGTGCATTTTGCCTACTAATAAGACTGTTCAATCTCCTAACATAGCCTTATCTCCAGCTGACTTCCCTGTGTTTCTACAGCTGCTTCCAAGACCTAACCCAGTATTCCTCAGTGACTTGCTCCCTGCTCCGAAGAACTGAAAGAGAAACTGATGTCCTTTTACTTCCACTCTCTCGTCATCTTTGAGCATGACGTTGTGATTCAGTTTCTGTGTACTTTAGCCTGTGATGTCAGGAAAAGTGAGAAAGTACTACTAATAAACCTCCTTAGAAAGAGCCGGTATCTGTATAAGTATTGCAGACATGATGTGAATATATCGGCAAGAATAATGTTACTAAAGTGGATACTGCATCTTGGGTGGTTTTTTTTTTCCTTGTACTTTTTCTAACATTCACATAAAAGGTTTTTTTTTTCTTTGTCTTCTCATTGCCCTTAATTTGTCTTCCTGCTGTACAGAATAATTATTTTTGATTTGTTTTACTTAAAATTCTAATCTTCATTTAGCATATTCAGTTTTACCAAACATTCATATGTCATGAGTAAGGCCTCAAAACTGATTTCTTTTCTGTTTCATTATATGTTAAGGTGACTTTAGGGTTTTGATTTCTCTCAGCCGAGTTCATAGTGACTGATTTTTCAAATGTGACTATGAAAATGAGAAAGTTATATGTGGTTTGTTTTTCTTTTTCCTAGAGTCACATTATCCGGCAACTGGGGCTTTAAAGAAAAAACCCCAAACCAACGTGAAATAATGGGAATTTAATAATATATTTGTGCCATTTGTGTATACTGAACATTTCATTGTATATGGATGAGTTAGCATTTTACCAGCTAATTACAGTCTCACTTTGCTGTTTTGCTTTCCACATTTGATCCTGACTTTTATAAGGAATTAGCTTCTATAAATCCCTGTTAAGGTTAGTCAGATGACTACCAGCACTTTTATGTGGATATTTATTTTGAATATTTAGCTTTCCTATGAGGGTAGTGACTATGTCCATTCTGGAGTGTGCTTTCCTTAGCTCACTTGAGCGTATGCCTGTTAAATATAGCATGAATGAAACCATCAATGTTTTACTGTTCTTATGTTGCTTCTCTGCCAGTTTCCTTTCTGCTTGCAAAGCCATTTACACATGATCGAGTCTGGGATAGACTGTGCGTTTCCTCAGCTGAGGTTCAGTATTGGTCCCTAAAAATTTCATGTGCGTAGTAAGTCAGGCTTCCTTTGAATGAATATGCTGATTTCTGAAGAAAGGCATATGTTCTTGGAATATTGTAATTATTAGACAATTTTCCTCGGTGAATCGCCCCACCCTCCATTAGCAGTAATCCCAGCTTAACATGAATAATTTCTGCATTGTATCAACAACTTGTTTGGTATGTTCAGTGTACAAATTATTGTCCTTCAGAACAGACAAACAGCATCTTACCTAAACTCCTTATCAGAACAAATATGCATAAGCAAATCTTACATAGTTTAAAGTTTAGCTCCTTTATATACCTTTTACATTTCCCCAGGTTATTTATAGCTTACCAGATCATACTCTAAGTTTACCTAATTTTTGTAGGATTCCTTCCAAGAGTACATGATAATGGAACAACTTGTAGTGGTGAGTGACCTTCTCTGGCAGTAATTTCTTCCCTTGGGGATTGCAATTGATTTTCTTCGTCTTGGCATGTGAAGAGTCAAAGTATGTCTCTTGCCCTGACTCTCCCATGAGCATACAGTGGCGTTGGAAACAAATCATGTGAATGCTGCAGCTTTTAGGGCATTCGCTATGGCAGCATCAGGAAGGGGAGAATGTGTTTAGGCAGTTTCCCTCTGTGTTGTGGTACAATTTAGTTCAGAAGCACCATTTACTATAGGCTTCACTCTGACTGATTGTTTTGAGGGTGTTTGAAGATAAAGGTAAAATGAAACCCCTTATTACCCTTACCTATGAAGGTCAGAGGTAGCATGTACCAGAAAATTTTAGCCTTTTTTTGTGTAGTTATATGTACATATCTCTGTATGTTTATGGTTAACTGCTAAATACACATATGCTTGGATACATGCGGTCCCTTTATGGTAATATTACAGTATATTTGAAAGTAATGAGTAAATGCCTACTGTAAGAAAGCCTACACTGATATCAGCATGTAGCCTGACAACGGCAAGGCTCCTTGTGTAAATCTGGTATCATCTGTTCAAGACAAGAGCTCGGTATGTAGTGGTCTAGTGTGTGTATGGGCAAAAGGAAGTATATGAATGGAGAGTTGTCATGCCTAGACATTTTTTTCTGGCTATAGCTATGTAGTGTTCAGTATCTTTGAAATTTTGATATACAGTGTGAAGAAAATGAAACGATTTATTAATAAAATAGACTATATTTATGCTTGTAGTTGCAAAAACTTCTGAGGATTTACTGAATCAGATACAATATTATAAGGGAGCAGGTCAGTATGCTTGTTTGGGGAGAGTTTCATTTTGTTTGCCTTTTGCATGTACAAAACATGAAGGGAGAGGACAGAAAAGAAAGAGTGATACTTTAGAAGATGGCAAGCCAGGGTATTCTTCCTTCATGTAGTGGATTGTTTCTTGGAGGTGTGGAGCACTGAAACCCGAATTCTCGGAAGACCTTTGGCATGGCCGTGGAGCATCAGTGTAAATGTACACGAGCGTTATCCTGAAATTCTGCACTCCCCTCTCCAGTCAGTTACTGAGCAAAACTAACTTGAGTGGATCTTATGTCTTAGAAATTACTTCTTGGGTAGTAGAATGACTTGTGGATAGGTCAACTCGTAAGTAGTAGTGCACAGTTCTCTTTAAAGTACGTGCATAACAGAAAAACGCATGTATGATAAGTTGTGAGTGTTCCCTTTAATTCTAACCAGAAAACTGAAAATATTTAAAAATGAAGAGTTGGCCTATTCAGCACAGGTATAAACATATATTGGTGAAATGTGTGATTCCATTTCATCTCAGTATTGATCAGAAGACAATTGATCAACCAATATCCTGAAAACATTGAGAAGAAATACAGTGGGGAAAATGCAAACTGTACTCTTCTGGCATAAAGTAGCAAAAAACCCCCCAGCTGCAATATATTTATTTCTGTAATAAAGATATACCGGTGTAAAGAACGAATTATGTTAGCAGGCAAAACTCCTGTTAACAGGCAGTTAATGAAAAAGAAGGATGATAGAAGTGAGATGGCAAACTAAATGGGTGAATAACCTGTGTGTATAAGGTTTCATGATAAATGAATCTAAACAGCAGTCATTAAGTGTAATTTTAACAAGATCTCAAGAACAATAGTATAAGCAATTGAAGAGGCAACAACCCATGGTGGGGCTGTAGCATGTTCTTTCCTTCAGTGATCGTGATAGCACGCTAATTATAATTGTCAGTAACAACATCCTGTGGTGAGCAGAAGAGTTTCACCGTCATCTTTACATGAATGTATTGTGAAAGGGAAGATACAGACAACTCAATAAAAAAAGGGGGAAGAAAGGAAAGTGGAAAAAGTGCGGAAATAGGTAGCAAAATAACTTTGAAGAAGAGGATTTCAGATAAATGAAGTAATAGTAATAACATTAAGAGCCTTCTTAGTAAAAAAGCACAGAAATAATATTAAAAAAACCATTTCTGCTTCTTTTTGACAGTTTTAAAAAATTAAAATGGCATTGTAAATATCTTTCACACTGCAATATGAGGTTTCATTCAATCAAGGCTATTACATAGGTACAAAGGACTCGGCTCTGAGAAAGGAAGCTCAGCTTTTTTTGTCTGGTAGTTAGAGCTCATATTCTTCCTCCCTCCACCTCTTTATTATCATGCACCCTCCCTGCTTCTTATTTATATTCACCTGCTTTCTAATTAGCACCCCATAAAGTTACACACTTACAGTATATTTAACCTCAACTCATTGTATCAGGGAGGATGGTTGTTTGAAGACCTGTTACAGAGGACACCTTATTACTTGTACATGACTGATATCAGTTAGATGAAAGGTCTAATGGGGCTGTAGTCATTGGAAGTCTAAAATCAGGTTTTAGTGAGGGTTTATTTTCCACAGAGGGTCATGAGAAGTAAGATTTCTGTCATACTTTATTCAAAGACATTCAGAACTATAAGAAAATTGTATGTTGCAACCTCTTAGAATTTTGAAGACTGCCTTCTGAAATTTAAGGTAGGAAGGAAAGGAATTTGAAATATTGCTAATTCTGAACAGCAAAACCACGAGTTGCTGGTTAATTCTTATAAAAAAAAAAGTCTTATAATTATTTTTTTTATAACTGTGGTTTCAACCGAGTTTAGGAGAGAGTTGGTCTGTCAATTCTTACATGGGAAAACCAGTTATTAGCAATATAGTGTTTAGAAAAATTTAACCTGTTGTCTTTCTGACATCAGTGCATAAAAAGATCAGTCCTTCTAACTGAATAAAACAGCCTCTAGATACATAGAGACGTCAAATTTCCTAACGTAAAAGTGCCACGTAAAAGAAATAACTTCATTTCTGGCAAAAATAAAACTGGGTTGGAAAGAAACGATTTGATTATTCTGAAAACTAATCAAACAAATAAAAACTCAAATGGATCTTTTGCTATTTCATATGAATCTGGAAATTCTGGCACAGCTTGAGCTATTTGAGCAGTGTTTGATTCACATATTTCTCTCAGACATTTGAAGTCTTCAAATATATTGTCCAATACAGATTCTTGTACTGCTTGTGGACTTCCTGCTCAACTTTTAAGTATCTGTTTCAAACATTGGATAGTGACTCTATTACACATTAATCAGGTAAGATTCATTATTGGAGTTTTATGAACATTCCTTTAGAATGTTATTGTATGAAATAATATATTTGTGAGAAATGGTAAATGTAATTCTGACATGGTTTCTATGATTAACAATGAAGGGAGGGAAGAAAAGGTATGTCACTATGTTTCTAGGAGCAGAAGCAGACATGTGAAGTCTCAGGCCAGGTCATCTATTTCACCAACAGGTGGTGATCGCAGGGTGTTGTATAGTTCTTGTAGAAACTCATGTGGATGTACCTGAAGATGAAATGGTGCCGGTGTGGGGAAGAGTGATGATAACAGAATAGGGGAAACTAAGGGAAGTTCTCCTCACTTATGGTATGCTCATCCCAGGCTTTTGTGTGGTTTCTGAGATAAATAAACACAAGTTCAAGTGGGAGAAGGGAAGAGTCTTATGTGTGAACTACCTTTAAACTGAAGGATTCGGGGAAAATAGAAGTAACAAACCAAAACATCTTTCTAGGAAAAGCCTATAGCAGTATCTGATATATCATATTCTGTGAACTGTATGGGATACTTCAAACCTGAGGTTCCAGGGCAGCTCTGGAAATGCTAGATAAGTATATTATGGTTTCTGCTAAAGTTCTGTCAGTTGTTTGTGAAGCCATATAACCCAACATTTCTATTTTTAGATTAAACAAATATATTTGAGTATTCTGTTTGACACACTCAAAGTAGTTAAAAATATGCCCTATCCTGTAACTCCTGTGTATTGTGAGTTAATAGATACTGTCATTGATTTAGTGTAATGTGGTGACCAAAAAATGAGACGTAGGTACAAATTCAAGATAACCATCTGAGAGCCATAGAAATTATGAAATTAGATGTTAGACTATTGTCAGCAACCCAGATTTGAATTTATTAGATGTGGGCATGTGGACACCAATATTATTTTTGTAATGTTCTTAAATTTCATGTTCAGTTTTTAAAAGTTGTTTTTTACTGAACAATACTAAAAAAAAATCTTCATGTATAGACATGCTGTATTACTTACAGGGGTTGCTTTTATATGAGGCTGGTAACCCAGGCTCTTTGCTAAAGAGGAAGAAAACTAAAATATTGTCTTTCAAAGGATTAGGCTTTATACTATGTATGAAAGTGTTGCAAAATCTGTCAGCCATAATAGAAAGCCTATTTAAGGATAATAGATTGTTGGCAGGCAAATTGAGTCAATTGTACAGCGTATTTCAAATATGATGCATAGTCTTCAAAACTTTGAAGGCTTCCTTGAAAATCATATTGTACCTACATTCCTAGGGGCTGAAAGCCCTGGGAAAGAGGAACTCATACAAAGTTGTAGGAATTTTTGGGAAAAAAACCCCAATGAAAAAGCATTTAGCTTAATTTTGTTCTAAGTACTTGGTGAATGAGACACTGGTGTTCCGAGTTAAGGAACAGAGGACATATTATGAAGTTGGAAAAAAGTAAGTCTAAAAACAAGAGTAAAAAGAAAAGCTTTTCATTCCATATATGTTTAGAAATATGGGAACCCTTTGCCAGAAGTCACATAGGAGTACTATTTTAGTATATTAGACATGTAGGTGGGTAACAAGAATATCTAGAGTTGTTACTGTAAATTTCAAAGGAATGCTTTAAAATCATTCTTCAGTGTAAGATTATAAAATACTTAGGAATAGTTTTTTCTAATATGCTATATTATGACTTATTAGGAACTTTTCTAAACATTAAATACTTTGTAAAGGCAAATATCAGGGACAGAATATTAGGCTAGATTGACCACTGAGGTTAATTGTCACCTTTGTGTTGCTTTGTGTTCAACACCTTTGTGTTGAAATAGTATCCACTAGAAGTATGCATGACACTTCATTCTTTTAGCCAAAGAAGAGATTAAATATGGGATGCCTCTACGCTACTTACTTAGGTAATTTTAAATGCCAATATGAATAAACGGGAAGTTATATATCTTTGTTTCCCCTTAAACTTGCACATTTTAATCTGTAAATCTTGCCTTATAAGTTTCTTAAAGCAGAAGTTTTTACTTTCTTGTGTGCTGTAAAAAACTTGTCTGTCAATGTCTCTGTGAAATAGTAAAAACAAATATTATGAAAGATTCTAAACTTTTGAAATCTACAAAATGAAGCTTACCTCATTTGGAAGGACATCCTGGATTATGATCCAAGTGTTTGGTTTTTTTTTTTCCCAGTGTAATGAAAGAAAGCTAATGGGTCTGAGTCTTATTTGGTTTGTATATTGAGGGGAACTGTCTCTGACATCCTCAAATTTGAAGTTAAATGTGGTGAGTTGTAGAGGACTGAAGGCAGTGGGTTGATTAGCATTGATAATGTGCAGCTGTGGCCTTGCCTCAGAGGCAGTGAGTTGATTGACATGGATGATGTGCAGGTGTAGCTCGTTCCCTCTAAGTGGTTAAATAGCCTTGAGGATTGTGGGAGTTGGGTTGAGGAGAAATAGTGTAGTCTGGCTTCTGGAGGAAGGACATACAGCACAGATGGTAGAGGCTTACCAATGGTAAAGCCTTGTTGTAGTTTACTACTTTGTGCTGCAACAGTGAGTATAAATTCAAGGCAAGCCATTTCAATTGACTTGTATTTAAAATCATATTTTGTTTATTACATCCAAATGCATGTCAACATTTAAAAAAATCATTGGAATTATTGGGATCTGTACAGGTCTGTATAGCTCTACAAATCTATGCAAGTTTTAAGAAAGCTCTGTAGCTTTTTCAGAATGAGTATGACAGTACAGAATGAAGTTTCCTTGTATTAGGGAGTGTACTTATGGAAGTAGGTGAATGGAGCTTTTTGATCTTTGTTGCGTCAGATCAGGTTAGATGATTAGATAATTCCTGTGGTCTCATGTCTTTGGTTTTTGTGTTCCACATAGGAAGTTAGAACCATACAAGAAAGTTATAATTTCTAAAAAATGCCACAGATTTCTCCCCACTTGCCCTCTCCTTATTTCTGTTATTTGTATCAGAACTTAAGACAGAAGAATATAAATAAAAATGGTGTTTGTATACTGGAAAATCCATGACCAAGTGAAAAGTAAGAATGATGAATAAATTCATTTTATCTGAAAAGGCAGCTTGTGAAGCTGATAGTCTTGAGGTCAGTATGCTTTGACATGTTAACTCTGTACTGCCTTCTGTATGAAATTTTAACCTTTGCTCTTGTAATGGCAGTGTTACTTTTCCTCATGCCTGTGGGAAATAGCTAGGGTAAAACTATTTTTTTCTGCTTAAAACTTGCTTGATATTTCACAAGAGTAGTTAACTAATATTTTTTGGAATATTTCATGTGGAAAAGTTGTGATGCAGATAATGCTGTGGGAGGTAATTTCCAAAAGGATTTATTGTATGAAACAGGGGAAAGCAATATATACAAAACCCCACTGAAACCTCTTAGCATAAAGAATACATACATGTAGCTTTTGTTTAGCTTCTCAGCTTTTCAGTTATTTTCCCTGGAATTAACATTTTCAAAATGTAGTAACTTATACAGAAATGATCTCACAGCTTGCTTGCTTGCTGCAAAAAATATGCAGTCTATTTAATGACAGTAACCAATAATTGTGTATCTGTAAACAGCGTCAACAGATAACTTCTCAACAGAGAATAGTATCTTTGGATTAGGCTAAAATTAGTTTTCATTACAACCTATTTGTAAATAATTTGAACCAAATATCTCCAACTGAAAATGTAAATGTGTTTCTGTTTTTACTGTAGAGATGAGGTCAGCAGAAGTCTGCAACAAATATGATTACTTGGGTGGAGGTGACATGATTTACTTAAATCAGGCAATTTCTCCATTAAAGCATTGAAGCCTCAACTCATAAAGAGACTGCTTAGCAGATGAACTATAATGTCTTCTAGCATTTGTTATATTAGGTGATTTGGAAGAAAAGAACAATTATAAGAATGAATGTATTTCTATGTTGAGTGGGAAAAATCCAGTTTTTACAGCAGGGGGTGGCTAATTTTCAGCAGATAAAATAGGGCTGCATCATAAAAGCTTCTTTATAAATATTCTACAATTAAATATGTATATATATTTAGATTTATATTGCCAGGATAGGACAATGCAAGGATGAATCATTCGAGTGGTTAGTATCTTATACTCCACTTTCAAAGTAGAATATCTTTTCCCCTTTCCTCCACACACAATAGGAACAGCACAGATACTCTAAACCTTGGTATTGGTGGCTTTTGGGTTTGGTTGTGGTGTTCCCCACCTCCCCCAATCCTATGTGCTACTTCCAATTAGCAAGGATTATTAAACTGGCAAATTTTTAAACTGCTGCTCTAGCTTCTTTCCAGTATTATGAGCTGAGCCAGAGGCAGCACAATAAAACTTTATTGATTAGCAAAGGCTGTAGTTACAGTAATAGATGTTATGTTTTCTGTACATTCCATGGACTGAAAGTGACTGAAACAAGGAAACTCAGAGTTAAATCTGGAAATCTATCTGAGCGCGTTAGAACATGTGTTTGACTTTGAAGAGGTTACACAGAGGTGCTTTTAGTGGATTGTATTGCCGTGGTGGTCTAAGCATTTCTATTTGCAGTTGGAGTCTCAGGTGGTGCAGACAGCATTCTAGCCCGGACCTTTGGTCTGATCTAGCAAGATGGTTGCCTATTCTGCTCTGCTAAGGAAGATGAGATTTGTAAAGTCACAAATTTTCTAATTAGACCACCTAATGGTTTATTTTAGAGTATGTTTTATTATCATTCTCATATTTTCCACCTTTACAGTAAATCTACTATTCCATATGCCATGGTATAAAGGTACATTTGATCAAACTAAAAATTTGTTTTGGCCATAACTTGGGACAGTGGATCAAAACTTCAGTAAAAGCTCATAAGAAATTCAAGATGCTAAGTATTTGTGGTCCAAACCACTATTTTAGGAATTGGAATGCATTTACTTTGGGTGAAGGCACAGACACCAAAAAAAAAAAAGTGCTTCTTTTTGGGCACTGATGAAGCTTGCAAAATTCTCTCTGAGATTAGAAGTTCTGATCTCCTGAGTGGCTGTAAGAGCTGAATATTGTGCTTAAGGCTGAACAAATCTAAGAAATACTTAGAAAAATCTTGATTTTAATATAATTTAAAGGTTCATTTTAGGGCTTGATTTGGATGTTATTTTGCAGTAAGGAGAGCTGAAAAAAGATTAAAATCACCTTGATGAAAGTTCATTTCAGTTTTCATGCCAATGCAGTATCTCCTTCAAAAGGACCATGAAAATATGCATTAGTTGCGCTTAAGTGGGTCTTGATCTTAGTCCACGCTGCTTGTGATTAGAGCTTGGTGTAATATCATTGTGTGTTTTTCATGGGAGAAAGGGTGTGTTGCTGCAGACAGATTGTGTCTGCATGCTTCCTGCAGAGGAGCAGGAAGTGTAGTTGCAGCAGATGCATTTGAGAAGGGATTGAAGGTCTGGATTGTCTGCAGTGAGGCAACAGTGCATTGCACACAAATTCAGCACGTAACCCAAATGTAGAAGAATCTCTCCCAAAGTTGGTAGCTGTGAGCTTCACGTCCAAAAAGAGCATGTGTTAATCTTAGTCTGATCTCTTCTCTCTGATACCACATTTTACTGCAACTAAAAAATATTTATAAAACTATTAGACAGTTTAGTTCTTGATTTTTCAAAATAGTGAAAGGAATCTTGTAATTTTATAATCTAGCGTTTAAGCATATTTTTTTTACTTTGAGTGTAAGGGAAAATAACTGGTTAATCCCAACAGTGAATGTCTCTTAGTGTAAAAGCACTACGCATTGTAAGACCTCAGAATTAAAAATAATTCAAAATAACCTTTAAGTTAGATGGGCACAAAATTAAAATTTTAAATATTTGGCTATCCCTGGAAGTGACAGTATATAAAAACAGTCTAAAGTAACTTTTTTATGTCAGTTATAAAACCATAAAGCCAGAGAAGGAATAAATACAATGAAACACTGATTAATCCCCCTGTGTTTCAGTGCCACTTCATACTGTTGTAATGCAGACCCTTTCCTCTGATATTACTCAAGAAATACAAACAAGAAGCATTTATTATCTCCAAAGTAGCGTATGCTATAGAGTGCTGAATAAGGAAGTGAGGTATTGCAGCTGTTATCTTCTGAACTAACTGCTACTGCGTGTTGCATGACCAGCCCTGGCAGGGTTTTTGTTCCCATGAATGAATAGGCTATAAATCTGTCGCAGCTGACACTAGCAGCACTGCTGGAGAGTGTAAAGGGAAAATTTGCAGAGGAATCTTGTGGTCTTTGCTTGCCTGGAAAATGAGTTCAATAAAATGGAGGTGATCAGTGCTTATTTATAGGCCAAGCTGATACATCCAGCATTGGCTGTCAGAGTTTAACTTAGTGTTTCCTCATTTATGCTCACTCTGTAAAGCAAAACATGGCACTGTAAAAAGCTTATATAATGCTGTTATACTGTGCTAGTCACTATTGTCAAAAATAGATAAAGCAAAATAAAGGGAGGAAAAGATAAAAGCACAGATAAAATGTACAGGAAGGAAATGAAGGAGGCTGGCAGATGCTAACACCCTGAGAAGGAATATGAAGCTGCTCAGAATAATTTTGCTTGAACCCTGGATTGGAGGTGCTTGGCAATTACTGCTGTGTTATAACAGCAGATACATCTTGAGAACTCTGCTTTGGAAAGAAGGCATGGGGGTTTTATTCTAGCTGAGGGAAAGGACTGAGGATTTATTTTTTACATAGCATTCCTGCTAACGACAAATTCTAATGTATGCTGGAACTATATATAAGAGGAGCTTGTATATGGATTAGTATTAGATGGGAAAGTGTTTAAATAAGACAAATCCTAAACTGTATTTTACTGAAGAGAAATTTAGAGGGATTGTAAAAACCTTTTTAAGCAGATGTTAACCAAACAAAGCATTTTTTAATTTATGTTTTCACTGCTTAGTGACATTCTGTGAACAAACTGATGGCAGTTCATTTCAGGCCTTTGAAAACAGTTAATTGTAGCAGCAGTAAAAGTAGACTTGTGAAGTAAGGAGAACAGTGTAGTACTAATTTTTGTTTAAAAGACGTCTGGGATAAAAAGTAAAGTAACAACAAAAGTCTGGCACAAACCACATACACAGCACAGTATAGCCTGTACATAACAATTACACCTGAACTTAGGCTGGCTGAGAAAGCTTCATCTGTAAATAATTAAAATATTTTAAGACCACCTCACCTGATGTAAAGTACGAGTGGCTCCACCTAGCAAGTTTGTGAAATTTGGTTCACAAGAGATAGGGTAGCTATGGGTTTGGAGCCAGTCACGACACTATGATCAAAGTATAAAGAACTGAAAAACTAGATTCACTGGAAAATTGCAGTGAAAGACGATTTTCCCTCTGTTTTCTAATAATTTATCAACTGTTTTAAGCTTACTGCCTATAGGTCTATTTCTTGCTGTGTTCAAAGGAGTTGAAGTAAATCTACATTTTCATATTTCTATCTTTGTGCCACAGTACACTGAAGACATGTAAACTCTACTGCTCTTGCCTCCTTTGATAGAAGTGACCTCTGCCTGAAAGCACGGAAGATGTGGAGTAACTCCTCCAAGTAAGTGAACTTAATACCTGGCATAATGATGCACTGGGGATATATGCTGTTGTTTTGAATAAGTACTTAAAAATGAATAATATTACAAGAGCCTGAGACACCATTGTGTTAGAGTCTTTGATCAGTTGTATTTCTGCAAGCAAAGTTCTTTTGTGAATGGAGTTGGAGGTCAGGTATGTAAGAACAGTAAATATAATTTTCCTTCTATCAGTGGAATTTGCTCCTGAGAAGCAGGAGAGGAGAGAAATTTGTAATCTTTGATTTCTTTTAAGGTTTTTCTTAGTGTGTGCATTCAATTAAATAAGTACTTAAAAAAACCAGACTTGCAGTAGGGCTCTCAAGTCTTGCAAATCCTGTTAGCTGTAAGACTGATTTATAAAATTGAAATGTCTTGTCTTGCATCTCTTTATGAAAGGTGAAATGTTTACTGATTTTTCTCTTTTCTAGTACTCTGAAGTTTACACTAATTGAAATAGTGAAATAAATTTATCAGAAAAGTACAATATATTTTTTTGAAACTGCTTTATTATGGTAGTAATAAAATGTTTTGAAGACATTTTGGGCTATTTCAACACAGACAGGCTTTGAAGGGAATTTTAAATAAGAATGCCAAATTAAGTGATCACACTCATTACTGGACTGTTTCACATATCATTCAGAGCTACTCCAGGGACAACACTTGAGTTATACATAAAAATAATACTTGACCTTTTTTGACCTATTCCATTTCCAATCTCTTGTATCCTGTGATTTAACAAATGAGCCTGTAAATTTTCTTGTTAAACATAAAAAAAAATATCCCAACAACACAAAACACATTAGAGTGCTTTGTTACATCTTTGTAATTCCAAGAAAATCCCAAATAGTTTCGGAAAAGATCTTTCTCATATATAACTGAAATATTAAAAATTCCTTCGTTTAGTAACTATAGCTAGTGAATTATATAAACACTTCTCTACTCTACAGTTCAAGAATTGGTGCGTGTATTTTGTTAGCAATGACACAGTTTCCCTTCTTGCTATTTCGAAATGCAATATAATTGTTCGTTCGTTAAAACAAGTGTTTTCCTTTCTATTAAGTTAATAGCTCTTAGATCTAAGTGTCTGTTCTTTCTGAAACGTGTCTGGATTATTCTTCATTTTGTCATGCAGTTCTTGTTCACGGTGTTGGGTGTATTTTCCCTGTAAAGAAAACAGCATTTGTTGTCTGTAAAGAGTATGTGCCCTGGGCCCAAATTCTGCAGAGGGTCCAGTAGGAAGTCATAGTGGATTGGGATCACTAACTCATTAGATTCAGAACCCACATAAACAGACACTAAACTTTTGAAGAATGTGGTTTTGAAGCATGAGACACTGGAAGGGGTTGCCCAGAAAAGTTGTGGATGCCCCGTGCCTGGAAGTGTTCAAGGCCAGGATGGATGGGGCTTTGACCAACCTGGTCTAGTGGAAGGAAGGCACCCCTGCCTGTGGTAGGGGGGTTGGAACTGAATGATCTTTAAAGTCCCTTCCAACCCAAACTATTCCACGATTCTTTCTAGCTTGTGCTTTTCTCAGTCAGGTGTTGAAAGAAGTTACTGCAGTGAATGTCCATGTACAGGAGTTCACAATGCGTTTTCTACAGTACTGGGATGCATGAGTTTAGAATGCACTTCTTGCATGCACGTGTATTAGTAAAAATGGAAGACGTGCTGTCCAAAAGCAAACATAAAGTTGTCTCCAACTGAGAATTTTCTTTACTCTTGAATAAGCACTTGTACCTTTTTTTGTTATATTCTTAGAATGTACTTGTACTGCTTACAGGTGTTACAATGAAAATACAAATCAAAATAGATAGGCTCAAACTGTTGCAAGTCTAGAATCTGGAATAAAAAAGAAGCAGCAAATCAGCTGCTTGTGTTGTGTAAAGCCTAAGAAGCGAGGAGGAAAGAGACACTTTTCTAGTGTAGCAGGAATTGTGTGGTGATTATTCTTCATGTTAGAGTGATACTCTTTAATTACCTACAGCTACAACTTCTTAAATACAGTAAATCAGATGGGAAGCATGGTAGGTGATAATGACAGGCACTTGCTGATGGAGCCTGAAATGGTAAGTGGTGTACCATGTGCCAGCTGCCTTTCTTTAAGCATTCGTGTTCCTGTGAATTGAAGAGGATTAAGGGTGTGGGAGGGAAGATCCCTGACAATAGACAGGTATAAAGCCTCAGGATAAACCTCACTGAAAAGTTTAGCCAGAGATTTTTTTTTTGGCTGAGAGAAATAAAGAGAAGGGAGGCAAAAGAAGTAAAAAGATATTTGTATTAAAATGTTAATATTTAAAATGTGTATTTTACTTTTTGCACATATACGATTGCAATGGTTCAAAGTAATTTTCTTTCCTGGTTACTGTGGGCCATACTAAATGTAAAAGCAACAGTGTATACTTTTGAATAAACATGTGTGTAAGCACACATCTGTAACTGATGAACCTAAATAACATGTTTTTGTGGGGGTGATGTAGGATGGTGTTTTCAGGTGGTCATAGTTACAGTGCCTGGTTGAAAATCGTAATCCAGGAGTGCAGCACTGTGTGACTACATTAACACTTCACAATAAAGGATGGCAAGTGGGCAGATTTGCATGCAAATTAAATTTTCAACAATATTTCTGCATGCAACTTCCATTACAGTTGGGCAACTTTACACAATTGAAACTGATGACTAAGAAAAAGCATTTATAATTTAGTAAATTACAACAGCAATGCCTGTAATCACCCAGGTTAGCTGCTAAAGTGCCTCTAGGGGTTTGATTAGAAGGAGGAGAACCTTTAAGAGGCTGATGAGGCAGTATCAAGCACTGTGAATTGAAACAGAGTAAGAGAAGCTGTTATAGCCTGGTCTTAGTGGAACAAATCTAAGACAAACCTATGTAATACAGGCAACTTCTGATCAGTGAGACAAGGTTTGATCGATCAAACAATAAAGAGCTGTTAACAGTATGATGTTTATATCAGAACCAAGGCCACATTTTGCTAAACTGTATCTGCAAGACATTATTAAATGTCCAATGAAAATAAAGGTGATTGTTGGCTGAAGGACGCAAGGGAAGCGATACAATTTAGTACATCAAGTCCTGAGAAGTACAGAACATTCACACCCCCCCACGGACCTTTCAACATGTCTCCACATAATTTCTACATACGTAAAATATTTGTTTTGTGTTTACATCATGTACAGTTGGTTTTGTGTGAGAACCATGTGAAAATGGAGGTGAATAATGCTGAGGCAAAACTCAGAATATACTGCCCTCTCCTGACAGTTGGGTCAGCCTAGGAACATGCAAGTGAAATACTTCAGTAAGTTTTGTTTGAAGAAATTTTGATGCTCAATTCTTCAGCCTTATGGTTATATAATTTAAAAATGCTCTTCCACTGTGATAGTGTGAGTTCTTTTGTCTTTGGGAAAAAATTAACAAGGGTATTATTTGCTGACATTTATAACGTGATTATCTCCTGTTCCAAAATAGATCCTTATAACATTTGAAAAATATTTTCCATATTGTTTGTTATCAATTTACTTAGATTCAGAATTGTCTCACTAGCAGATTGTTTAAGATCATTAAAATCATGACTGAAAGTGTTGGCACGGTGATAATGAAGTTAACATCTCCCTTCTCCATAAAGAGGTTAATTTTTTGGGGGACTACAATGATCAGTGATAAAAAAAGTGGAAAGAAGTATATGAGAAATTTCTAGGTATTTATTGAGTTGTAAATTGTTCATACGGCATAGTAGGCATTTAGTTGGAAGTGTGTAATCTGGTGGTGGCCATACAGACCTTTCAGACTTTTTGGATATTAGGTTCTTCTACACACTTGAAGCCAGGTTACATTTTGTGAAATCGTAGTTATGGAAGTTAGTACTGTTTCTTGTCTGATATTGAAATTACCACTTGATCTGTTCTTAGGCCTTGGCTGAAAAAGATTGCATATAAACCCTTCTAATTTTCCCCACTTATTCTGACAAGGTAGATAATGAAGAAATGAAAACCTTCTTGTCAATTATTTCAAAAACCTCAGTGAAGCTTTCTTGCCTTCAACAGGGTATGTCTGATGTCCTTTTGAGAGTTAGTGGCTCTATTATTTATGTGCTCTCTTTTTTAATCTCCCTCCCACCCCGTATGTGGTTGTCTCTTCTATTTCTGTTATTCTTTCTGCAGCCCAAGGAGTTGTCAAGCAGTAGAAATTTCTGTTTGCAGGTGACTGCTTTCTTTGTGTCCTGTAGTACACTACCTAAAAAACTAGTAAAAAAATATTTCTGCTTCATGTGTTACATCTACAATTTTGTTTCTTAGAACTTCAGAAGTAGAGGGTATCCTGTCTCCAAAGTCTTCCCTTATCCAGGGGTCATGATCTGATTTTTAGCAGTCCCAGAAAACTGCAAAGTAGTAACTCTGGCTCCAGAAAACAAAGCTTAATACAAAAGCTGGTCAGAGGATCGCCACACTTAGAATTAGTATGGCTGGGAGAGAATTATGAGGAAAAGCCAGTAGAAAATTTTTCACAAGAATGGCAAATCAGGATGGTAACATGTGCAACAGCTCTGATACACAGGAACTTGGAAAAGGCTTAATTTCTGGTGGAGAACTCACAGGACTAGATAAACTTCTATGCACGCTTTATCCAATACACCTGTTAAATTCAGTGCTTCTGTAAGATTTTCTTGCTTCACCTCTTCTGTCTGGCAGTAAATCATGACTGTAAAACCCTGACTTACATTGTTTGGGTGTTTTGGGTTTTTTTTTTTTTTTTTTGTCACAGCTCTGTACACTGTATTTTTTTAAAATGTAAATTACCTACCTGAACTACACCTGATCCCATGTTGCTGCTGTTGGTATAATACAAGTAGATAGTTAAGTAATGTAAGCTAGCTCTGTATGCTTTATCCTAACTAAAAGCTGTTGAGAGCAGCTGCTGTCTCTTTCAGCTGTAGTTTAGGATTGATGTTTGAATTCCATTCCTAAGACTGCATAATACCAGAGTGGTGTTTATATTTTCCTACAATAAACTGCCAAGCCTACTTTAGTAGGCACTTAGCCACACCTTGCCATCTCTGTCCCTTACCCCAAGTTGTCAAATTAATATCATACATATATACATATATATATTTATAATGGTACTAGGTAGTTTTACAAATGAGAGTTGTGCTTCAGATGTTGTCATAATGAGTCATATTAATCTAAAATATATACACTAAGTTTTAAATATATGTCCTATGACACTGGTACTATTTTTGAAGCAACGATATTAGTGCTTTCCCAGATAGGTACTGTGTATGGACACTTGGAGAATGTGTATATAATTTTTATGCACTGCTTTTGGGCATATTTATGTTAATGGAAAATAAGATAATGCTGTCTTAATACGGTACAGTGCTTTGCAGCTCAGAGGCCCATGAGGGTGTCCCTGTATCAAGCTGGTGGAGGAGAAGGTGCCGATCCAGAGCATAGAGCTGAGTTACTAGGAAGTTACTAGGAAGTGACTGGTGAGAAGTGACATAAAACCTATGCAGTCACAAATGAAAAGGTCTTTTTATTTAATTAGGCTATAAAGTTACAGAAGAAACTATAATGTGTATCAAACTACCATCCCTTGGGATGGAGGTAATGTTGACAATAAGGGGAAAGAAACTTCAAGGAAGTTCTAAAATATTATTCGATTCTTAATGAAATAAGACTTGTTCCTCATTGTTAGATAATCCTGCTTTTTCAAGATACCACTATTAATGCTGCTGGTAACTAATTTACCATTTCTCCTAGCAAACATTGAGGTGTTGGACTGTGGAGTGGTTAGCATTAATATAGTTATTTCTGAACTGCATGTGTTAATGTAATTGCCAAGGCACACCTTTCACATTTAATTATTCATGCAAATTACACTACAAGAGATTGTAATACTGGTTATACAGATTCAGTGCAAACAGCATATTGGTGCAAATACTGTTTATGTGAAATTGAAAGCAAGATTTTATTGCTTATTCAGAGGAGAATTGATCGTCAGGTTTTATGAATCCTAAAATGTAGCCAAGAGTAAAACAAGAACACTTACTGAAGTGTCAGCTGGAACAATGACCAATGCAAGTGCCATATTTTAATCCACAAATATTTGTATTTAATTTTCTAAAAGCCCTTTTGGTATAAAGAAGGTGTCCTCAAACTTTTTAAGCAGGGGGCTGGTGCACGGATGAAGTGGCAGGAGGTCATCTGCGGCTGCTTGGTTTTCCCCCCACCAACCCCCGGTGGGGTGGGGTGGTTCTGTAAATACCAGGGGCTGGATTGAGGACCCTGGGGGGCCATATCCCACCCACGGGCTGTAGTTTGAGGACCCCTGGTGTAAAGAAATGGGCAAAACAAAGGTGGCTCTGTGATTCTTAATTTCATTTTATACATAAACAAATCCTCATGAAATTAATTGTACTTTAAATTAAATGGATATGAGATAGATTTAACTCTTGGTTAGTTGTTCAGAGCTCTTTCAAATTAGTAGGTAATTGGCAGGATAGCACCTTGTTATATTTTAGCTGTGTAACCAGTGTATTGATATTATTAATGAAACATTAAAATACTTACTAAGCATGAATGTTAAAGCATAGAATGTGAAGGAGTTATTCCTGATTTTCATCCTAAAACAAAAAAGAATGTCCCTGACTTGCTACTGTGTTCAATAAGCAAGGCAGTAATTAAAAGAACTCTGTACTTTGCATCCTTTGTATTTAGAGAGGGGAATACTCTACAAAGCTTTGACTTGAGCATCATCTCAGTTGCTGTATCATCTTGTGTTTCCCTTCTGCAATGCAATCTTGGCATCTTTGTGCACAAAGTTCAAGTGCTGGGAGCAGGTGAGATGGGGCTTGAAGAAAAAAGTAGAGTTTTAAGTTGTAATTTGCCATCATAGAAGTAAGAAATCACTTGCTATGTATACAAGCTGCCTAAGGCTCATCAGCTCAGCCCAAATTCCACCCCAAGTTCTGTGTCAGGGTACAGCCCTAACTTTAGGGGCCTTGAAGTAGCTTTCAATCTCTGGTTATGGTTCCAAATATGTCGTCTTTGTTAGCTGAGATCATTTCCTCCTCCCTCACACGTAAGCAAGTTTTTTGCAGTAATGGATGGTTCCTGCTGAGAGTTTGCCAGGCAACACAATTCTCTGGAGAGGCTTAAAATGTCCTCCTCTTAAAAAAAAAAGTCCAATTTAACGGCTGTATTTAGGTGTTTGAGGCCGTACAGTGTTTGCAACAACTGTGATGGCTCTGTTATGATAATGGAAGAAAGCTACATTATGAAATAAATGCATTCTAGGTTTTCCTTGGCAACATAATGTAAGGATCGTTCTGCATGTTGGTACTAAAGAATCAAAAACAGTTTAGTAAGTCAATGTGAACACTGTTTCTTGTCACGCAGTTAATGGATCTACTGTTGTATTTGTGTTCTTTCCAGCTCTGCTGCCTTACATCAATGAAAAATTATGTTTTTTCTTCAATGCCACAACACAAGTCATCTTTATATTCAGTGTATTCCTGTTCAAATCTTTCAGTATAAAATGTCTGCATTTAGTAAGTTCAGTGTGCTATAGTCATGTTGATGCGTGTGCAAACGCGCTTTTTTTTGTGTATGTAGAGCTGTCCGGAATCATGGCTGTATTTACTCTGGTTTTACTTCTGATTAAAGCAACAGTAAACTATTGCCCTTATAGAGATAGTATTTATACCCTCTCTAATCCTTCTTCCCTTTCCCAAAAGCTGATGTTTGTGATTGGCTGGGCAAATTTAGGAAACAGTGAAAATCTTTATGAAAAGCACTTACAGTGCATGAATAGTAGGCATTCTTCAGATTTAAAGAGGTCAAATTGATTTTTGTGTGTCTGTGTGACAGAATTTCTTCCTGGGGTAAGACTTTGAAGTAAAATTTCAAAGCATTGACTAGGGGTGCAGTTCTGCAGCTTTTTATTGACTTTGTTCAGAGATCAGGAGCTAAAACTGCATGCTGCACTTTGAAAATTTACCCCCAAGTATTGAGTTTTACCTCAGAATAATTTTTTTCCAATAATTTAATAAACCCCTGAGAATGTGGTTTATAATGGAAATGCTGACATACTTAAATTTAATGCTAATCACTGAAAATTAGTAAGATCTTTAAACAGAACTTGGGCAAAACCTGCAACTCATGAGTATCCTGTAATTAATTAACAGGAAATATTTCAGAAATGCATAATCCTCAGAACACTGTGTTAGCAGTAGCCATGTCAATAGTAATATCGTATTTTGTTTTATTCCTTATACTTGGCATTATCCTCCAATTCAGAGGAGAGTGCTTCTGAACACCTAGCTATTTCCCAAACATATATGTGCATTGTGGAATTGAGCTTGTCAAACTTAGAAGCTTATGGTGAGGAACGTTTGTATAAAATAACAGCATGATGGATTCTTTAATATAAAAGTGTCAACAAAATCAGTGCTGTTACAATCTTGTTTGTTTGAGTAGAACCTCAGAAAAGAACATCATCCAGCCTAGAAACTGTATCAACAACGTCCAGGACAATGATTTCAAGTCCAGGCACGTTTGCTGTGCTGCTTCCTCTTGCTTCTCTGTTGGCTCCTTTGTACTTCTCCCGCACATTTCTCCATGGTAAAGTAGCTGCAATGATAATCCAACATATATTTGAAAAGAGTGTTGTGGGGCAGTGAGGAGTGTAGGAATGGCTGGTTTTCAAGATGAAAGATGACTTTTGATTACCTGGGGCTGAGGTTTGGGAAACTGACCTTAATTTCTGAGCCCTGCAAAAAAGACCAGATTTTTTTGCATATTGTAGTTGCTTTGTGCTGTTCAGGTGGTGGCTGTGTTTTGTTGTACCAGGTAGGAAGGAGATGTGCTAGATATAATTGTTAGCTATAAGTCTGGTCATGGCTTTGCTCTCCCATCACATCTCCCCTACTGTGCTACTTGTACAGGAGCCACTGAAAAGAAAATGGCAGTAACATTTATATCTAAAACCTTGTATTGTCTGTTGATGATCTCAAGTTTTAGTAATTTAAATCAAAACACAGTACATCAAATGGTGCCTCCTTAGAAGATCATGTTAAAGAGTTTGAAGGATGTGGTGTGGTGGACCTGTGAATCTTTGCAGAGCTTACAAAAGGTGGTGTGGGAGAAGGCATGTGGATAACTTTAAAAAAGAAGTAACTAAATGTGTGTGTTTTCTCCTTTAAAAAACCCCAAATTCCCCAAATACTAACATTTAATATTTTTAGTCACAATGGCACTCGTGAATGTCGCAACCAATTTATACGATTTTCTGTGAAAAACCAAACAAACAAAAACTGTGCATCTGGACTGACAAGCTGTATGCCAAGATTCAGCCAGATGCAATTTGAAATGTCCAAGACATTAAACATGCCCTGAAATGGAGCTTTTAATGAAAGTGCCATCTCAGTCTCGGCTATAGTGAATGCCATTGTAACATACTGCAAGGAATTTATCATGCTAGTTCTCAACTGCAAGTAGGTTACACTAATCTAGAAGTAAATATATCAGAAGTCTGCAGAAGTTAATGCCTAGGAGGTGATTTTTCCATCACATATCCCATCGTGCCTGCATACTGTGTTTATAGTAATGTATTTCTGATAACTACATAAATTTTACCAAACTAAGAAAAAAAATAAAGAAAAGAAAAAAAAAAAGTTGTGTGCTATGTGCTTGGTATGCATTGTTTTGTTTCTTTCATTAATTCTTGCTGGCATTCTGGATGCTCAGATGAACAATAGCAGTAGCCTGTAAAGATCAATACCAGATTGCTGATAGTGCCTATCTATTCAAAGAGTAGATTATTTGATAAATGGTTTGGTCCATACGTTTTGACATTTGTTAGCTGTATAGCCCAGACCAACTGGTAGAACTGTAGTTCCATCATAAAAAGCAGGAGCAACAAATAGAATATTTCCTTTTTGGAACAAACCTTATATATTGTAGTTTTAAAGCTGCAAGTAGTAGATTTCAAGAGAGAAACTAAAAAACATCAAGTTGTTAAAAGCTCACATCTGTTTTTCTTAAGTCTTGTAATTATGGTCTATGAATACAATATATATAGTTTGTATTTTATGGCTTTGTATTTGACAGTATTCAGATCTCATAAAATTGTAAATCTAGCCATTCTTTATATCAGTGTGTCGATATAGTGGATCAAATGCGATCCTCTGAGAGAACTCACTCCTGTCTTCCCAAAACTTGGGAAGTCAAAATAACTGGGAAACTTAATAAAAGATATGTGGTGACAGGATTATCCAGAGTAGACTCAAAACTTACTGAAACTTTGGGCAAGGATCTGAAACTTTACATGAGCTCAGATTTAAATTCCTAGCATTTAGGGCAAAGCTCTGAAATATTTTTGGAAGACATACTTATCCTTTCTTTTCTTTTAAATGCCTTATAATGTATACTCAAGTGCCAAGTCCTGCACTTCATATGCACTTAAATAAAGGACATCTTGTCATTTAGGTAGGTGCAGTCATCAAAATCTTCTTTCTTCCAGCCTCAGAGGACCGAACAAATCTGTTTGTGAAAGGCATATGGCAACAAGTATAAACTGAATTCCAAGAAACAGTTATAATTACTGTATTTATTTCAGGCTATTTATGAGAGGAATTTATGAGTAAATTTGTAAATAAACTTATAAGTAAAAAGACTAGACAATTCCTCATTGCTGCATTAAGAGATCCTTGACCTCTAAAGGTCTTTTAGTGGTTCAGGCAAGTCATTACTTGCTGAGTATGTGGTGAAAGGTATATAAAACCTGTTCCTCTACCTCTTGCCATGTGTGACAGGTCCTCCTGGCCCAGGAGTTCCTTAGGCTTTTTAAAGTGTTGCTCTCCCTTTTGGGCTTTGGAAGGATTTCTCTCCCCTGTCAACAACAGCAGGTTGGTCTCTATAGGGCAAGGGAAGAGGAAATTGTCCAGTTGTGACTTAGCAGCTTGTAGATAGCTGGGTATGGGGTCCATGTCTGGATCTTTGGTAGCTTAAAATGAGCTGTTTTCAACTGAAATGGATTTTAAGAAAGGCAGGGAATGGGGCTAGAGTTTTTGGGACAGCAGTGAGAACTTCCTTTTCCCTTTCTTTTAATCCTGGGTGGTGAAAAACAAGAAAGCTGGTCTAAGTATAAGAGAGGAAGAGTTAGGGACTAACAGTTTTCCTCTATAAAATGGAGAGGAATATGAAGGGAAAAGACAGTCTGAGCTCAAGAGGTATTTCTGGATAGTTCTAAGGATGAATGAGATTTAACATCGTTACATACTATCGTGTATCTTGTCCTCTTCCTACTTGTTTTGAACAATCAGAGGTAGTTTAATGTAAAATGGTGGAAAATGGCTAGATCAGCACGGGGCTTGATCACTCACTGAAAGGTACATACTGTATTATTTACTGTTTAAGGGATGTGTTATGCACTCTGGTATCAGAGGATCATCTTCTTTTCTTCTTTATTTTTTTTTTTCATTTAAGACTTAGAGGAGGAAAATGTAGAATGTCAGTGTTTCTCATTTAGATAATTGGCAGTAAGTAGATACAAGATCCCCGAACCACTGCTCTCAGAATAATCTTAGAATAGCCCCTTTCTTGTTTTCCTGGTGTATATATGAAACAGGTGTATTAACATGTTACTGATCAGATGTTATATTTAGCTCTGCATTTTAAGAATCTTTAGCAATGTAGAAAAGGATGATTTGACAGGTTTAATTCAACACTGGGCAACAAATAAAGCTTATAATGAAATTAACATAAATCATTAGCATTAATCATTCAGTATTATTGATAGCCATATAAAGAAATGTATCACAGCCCTGGAAGTAAAGAAGAGAAGAGCAATGTTTCTTGCCAGCTGTCCTGACTAGCTATGAGCCCATATGGTAGTGGTACTGCCTTTCCTTTCTAATTTTCCTCCTCTGCTTGAGCTGTCAGAAGCCCCTCTCTCTCCTTTTCTTTTTCCACAGACTGCAGAGATAGCTTCTATGGCATTTTTTTTTGAAAATGCCAGCTTTTTAGAACAGGTCAGACTCCATCAGCATCTATAACTGTCACTAGTCATGTGACCAACATGAGCAAACTAGCTAGGTGACAATTAGCATGCAGTCTACATTCATCATTTTCAGTTTGGTAGCCTTCACTTCTACTTACACTTTCATCTCAAAAACCTAGTAAGAGTTTTCCACGTTGGGAAACAACATAAGCTTAAAGTAGTATGTGGAAATCTTGTATGGGGAAACTTGTGTATTTGGAATTTGTTATGAAAAAAAAGAATAAATGCAGGTGTGTTTCATGGTGTTGAGTAATTATTCCCTGGATAGCTTTTTTGTTTGTGTGCTGCCCTTCCCTGCAACTCACCTACCCTGACTCCCCAAATATATATATATTTTTTTTTTAAGAATTGAGGTTAAAATAATGAATAATGCTAATACTGCTTGTGCTGGAAGCTTTTGACAACCTGAAGGTACTTAGTCACCTTTACCTGAAGTAAGCTCAAGGAAACATTAGGTAAACATGGGTACAGGGACTAAGTAGCAGGACTGACAGCATGTCCCTAAAGCTATAATCTCAGATGCTTGTTCTAATCATAGATTCTGCATACTCTTTTCATAGTTTTGGCACGGTTTCAAGTGTTAGACAAATCTTCATGATCAGCAGTGCTCAGACTCAGTGCTGTGAGAACATGAGTAAAGTAGGTGCATCAGGGAAGTATTACAGAGTTAAAATCTTTGGATGGCAGTGATGAAAATTGCCTCCTTTTCCATTGTTGTATATCTTTGCCTGCTCCTTTTAACTTCTTTATATTGTATGAACAATTGAAATAATTTTGCGTCTCATGAACATCTCCACTTTCCTAGTTAAAAAAAAGGTACAAAAAAGTGCTTCAAATTAAGAAAACCATACATGCAAGGAATTTTTACTTCTTTGTAACCTTTTTACAGCTGGTTCTTTGTATTTATCTTTAAAATATCTAAACACATGGCAAGCAAAGCTTTTCCATTCTTAATTCAAAATTGCACAATATATAAGGGATATGGTTAGGCGTTGTCAGACCATTGCACAATAGGACAGTACTGTCAGCTCTCCTTAAAATGTCTGTCTTTATAAGTGTCTTAGCTAAGAGGATCTGGTATACTTAAATACAGGTTACTAAATTTAAGTCACTGGACTTTCTGTTGAATAATTAAATATCCTTTTTCAAAGAACAAGATTCTGCCTTCTATTGCCATAAAATATTCTCCATTTTCAAGTTAGTTACATGCAGAAGAGCATCAAGAAAACAGGTGCTTGAAGGAAACATGTATGAACACAGAAAAGAATCCCATACTTCGTCAGTCTTGGGCAGTCATGTGTTCACTTCTCAAATTTGCATGGGACCTTAATCTCCAATATAGAAATACATACCATTCCCTTATGCTCAAAGTCAGTGTTGCAAGGGAGCATAATAGCCAGGACTGGTATCCTATACCAAAGCGAATAGATCCCTTAATTTCATGGTTTAAAAAATACTTGAGTTGACCTCAGTATAATTCCTATATTTTAGTCATTTAGGTGTCATGGCTCAGTAATCATTCATTAACTATAGTGCTTTTCAAATGAAGAACTGAGATGAAAATTTTTCTTAATGATGACAAGTGATGTAATTTAGTTTTATTCGTATATTATAGTGGTGCCCGCTAGCGCCGCTGTAGTTAAGGGTCTGTCAGTGGTTCCATTATAAACCCCTATTTTCAAAGGGTTTATAACTCAGAAATTGATTTTAGACTTAAAACTGCCACCCAAGGTCTAAGTCCTGGAGGTTGTTTTTATATACAAATTGGCATTTTGGGGGACAAAAGGAGGAAAGGTTAATAGTTTCTCAACTGTAAGAACAAGATTGAGGATTTTCTGTTTTAGATTTGTATTTGTGCTTCTATCATACGAAAAATCACTTCATCCATCTCAACACCGAAGGGGAAAAAAAAAGCCACTATCAAGTACTTTATGATCAGAGAAAGGCTGAGGATCGTATTAACCAGTGTAAGAATTGAGCTGGGCTGAGGAGTGTAAAAGCAAGTCCATGGCTTGGAAAACACCATAACCTTTGATCAGAGGTTGAAATCTCTTTGAGAGTAGTCATTTAGGAAACCAGGGTAGGCATGAAGCAAGGCCGCCTCTTTCTCTGTGCAAGGCAAGAGAATCAAAACAGGTGTGTCGTTTTGCCTCGTGCTATAAGGAGGCCGCAACAAAACTGGTACTAATATTATAAAAGCAATTTTCAAAGGAGAGTAAAGTACTTATCAGGCCTTAAATGGCATCTCTGGAATTGAGAATAGAATAGTAAAAATAGCAGTGGCTTATTAAAAGCTCATGAGAGGGAAGGAGAATGAGTTGGATACTAGCTGGAACAAAATGAAAATTGCTGCTACTCTCCTAGTGGAAATTCCTCCAGCAAGGAAACTTCCATGACTCTTGACACGGAGAGGACAGCTGGTGAGAGGAGTGAAACCCTTGCTGCTTAGGAGTCCTCAGGAAAGGGGGAAGCTACACAGTGAAAGAGAATCCCAGGCCTAGTGCCAATCGGCTCCTGCTGATTTGCCCTCCAGTAACCACACTCCTGCTAAGCTGAGAAGAATCAGGGGTGATCAGCTTTAAAACTGTCTATTGGAAATGGTAGTAATACCCAACTGGAATTACACTGTTAAAACTGAGAATAAATCTAAAATGAATTCCAAAGAAATGGTAGGATTGTTATGGATTAACTTTGGTTTATCGGATGGTCAAATCTCATTCTGTGAGTCTAAAAGTGACCTCATAAGCATTAGAAATTAACAGGCGGAACCAGAACCTAGCAATATGAAGGCCTTGCGTTTGTATGCAAGCTTTGCGTTGGATTCTGAAATATATAGTGTAGGTTCACTACATGTGCACGTAGTTTTCTTGTACTGTAAGAAACAAAAGAAGAATAATGAAAAAAAGTTGTTTCGGTTCTTCTCTGACAGAATTACTTATCCTGCATCTATTGGAATTATTTATGATTAATGGTCCTGAATTTTGTTTTCAGTCCAGGTCGGCTGTCAGAGATGTTGCTCACACATTATAGATAAAAATATGAGAATTGGCAGCTGTTAGATATGCATCTCTGCTAGAAGAGAAAAAGAAGCTTGATATTTCTCGAGGAGGGAAAGTTTCTGACTAGGTTTATATTCCAGAGAGGTAGCATAGTGGGTTGTCTAAGACAGTGTCCTCCAACTAGACCTATGTGTTTACAAACCCACAGTTATCCTGTGGAGACAATTGAGCCTTTTTGTCTTTAGCAGCAATAATTCTTACTCTTTTGACATAATGACAAAATGAAACATTTTCAAGATAGTCACATAAATGTTAAAAATTGTTCTTTCAATAGCTAATAATAAACCCCCTCCCACTAGATTCAAAGATACACAAGAAAAAGTATGCATGTTTATCTCATTCTCATCTCTCTCTCTTTAAGAAACATTAGAGACATTGTTTTTCTGACAGTTTCTGGCATCTTATCATGTATTACAATGTACTGTACTGCCGAGAGGATACGTTTCTGTACAGATGTGTAGAAACTGTATATTTCATAAGACCTGTTTGGTGCCATATCATGTATAAATGCAGACTTATGTATGGGTCTTACATTAGGGAAAGAAGAGTAATACATACTCTCTTGTTTCTGATTCATAGCCAGCTCTGCCTCCTTGGCTAGTCATGCTAGTTTATGGGCTGTCTGTGGATTTGAAGAATGCTAGAACTAGAGAAAAGAGTGATAATATCTGGGAGAACAGTTCAGGACTGGTGGTTAAAAGCAGAAATAGTTGTGCAATGATAGACGCTAATGTGAATGTAGGTATACTATTTCTTTATTTTCTTTAAATTTCAGCTATTTCTAAAATGTGAGATTTAATGGAACGCTGCTGTTAGTGTGCTTTATGGCTTTGTGAGAAGATGCATGCTGAAGTAATATATTGTACATTTAGATTATGAGCTTTATTGTGCAATTAAAAAAATATTTTAAAATACTGTATTTCTTCCACTGAAAAATTCCATTGGAAATGTTCAGAGTTTCCAGAATAGGATTAACATTGTAAGGAAGGCAATCTTGTGTTACATTAACCAGCAGAAAGTTTAAAATGCAGAGCACCATCTCCTCCTCTCATATGGAATTATGAAGTTTAAAATGGAATGTTGCTCTTAGTCTGCTATTGTTAACCCTGTAGAGTGCTAAGTTTCAGTAACTGTCATGGTATTTTGACAGAATAAAATTATGAGCCTCTAAATATTTTTTGTTATTAACAAAAAAGTTTTTTATTATATAAAGCTGTTTTATACATTGTGATTTGATTTTTGCTATCAATTTTGTTACTGGATTTTCACCTAGCCCCATTATTTTTAAAAATATATTTTAGTAAAATAACCGTTCCAAAGGCTGATATTTTTGTGTCTTACTTTTCTTTTAGGATAGTTGTGGTAATATCTGAAAGGTTTGCAAAGTTATGGAAGTAATACAACAAATGTAACTTTTGGGTAAGTTCTGCTAAGAACAGTCATGTATTGTGGAGTAAAACTGGGTTTTGCCAGAGAGTTAGTATTAATGTGTAACTGATTACCCACCCAAAGGAGCTACCTGGTAACAGCTTTTGTCTTAAAAGTAATATATATTTTTTTCTTTTCCAGGAAAACAGATATTTAATTTTTATTTTATTTTTTTAAACCAGTCTTAATATACAGACAATACAGCTGACTAATATATAGATGTGTGTAGATATCTGTCACCTCTGCTCTTCTGTAAGTGTAAATAAAGATCTATCACCTCAAATCTTTAGTACGCTCGTAAGCAGAGATTTGCATTTTTGAATATGTGTGTAGCATCTCTGAACACTAGCAGTGTAAGCAGGGGTCATTGCTGATGGCAGCAAATCTTCTGGCTGCTGACCACAATTTGAGCTGTCCCATCTTTGTTATATTTAACAATTTCACAAATACTCAAGTTGTTGATGAAATAACTGGTAGGTTGTGGAAATATCCTCCCAAAATACAGATGATACCAAGAAATTGAGGCATGTACCAGTTTGTGACAGTGATGCATTAAAATGTGTGGCAGATTTGAATTAATCTAGTCCACTGATTCATGTCTTTCTATCTGGTTAAAAATAGAGTGGAAGATAAGGGCAGGATGTAGAAGTTACTGTAGAAGTTGCACCTTTTTCTGGGTTTTAGTTTCCTTTAAGGACATGTGCGTTTCCTTATGGACCTGGTTTTTGTTGTATGCAATATAATTAATTATATAATGCAATCAGACACATTTTTCCATTCAGAGACTGTGGTGAAGGTTCTATTGAGGAAAAACTAGATGTCTTAATTTGCCTGTTCTTATTTCAAACCATTTGCATACGTGCAAGCAGCAGAAATTCTGCTGGCTGTGTAGGTGAATTGCAGTACTGGTGGTGAGTATAGATTATGCATCTGTTCTTGCATATTTTGATTTGATCAATCCTCTTTTGTGCTCGTGAACCTAAGAATGGTATTTACTTACTCATGATCTGATTTCACTGCACACCAAATCTATTTGCTTAAGATAGTTACCTGCCAAGGAGCACATTTCGCTGCTTTTCTACAAGTGGTATTAGTGGCTTTGTAGTTCTTCATTCAGTTTACAGTGGTGGTCTCCTGTGATGTTCACGTAATTTGAAAGCAGTCCATCTGAGAAAGCATTACTGCTTTTACAATCAGCAAAAATGCTATTTAAAAAAGGTACCAACCACTTGTCTGGTTTAGTGAGGTACTGGTGTGGTCTTTTCTGTATCAAGGTCTTAATTTGCTCCTTCCTACAAATTGGGTCCAAAGTAGCTGTTAACAAAATAAAAGCATTTTGGGGCATAGCATAAAGATGCTGTTTTCCTTAAACATTTAGGAAGTGTAGAGAATAAGGAATAGCACTAGTGATGGGAGAAATGTGTTTTCCTTAGCTGATTCATTTAATGGTTTGGACTACATTAAATCTGTGTTGACAAAGCACGCCTTGAAAAAACTCATAAGGCGCTTAGTGTTGTAAACAGATCCTGGTTTTGTTTTGCAAATCCAAAACCAGTATAAAGGATAGACGAGGCTAACACTGTGTCCCACCTGTGGTCTGGTAGTTAAGCAGATGCATAATATGCCATTATATTCACCAGGAGGATACATATGCATAAAAACTATTATGATAAAAATATAATGATATTTTGAGTCATGGAAACTGAGTATTTAGACCTAGCTTATCATTAAATGGCAAAAGTTTTATCACTACATATGTAGTCTACTGGAAATAAACAACAGTATCAACTCAGTCAAAACACGTGAGCTGTGGACCTTTCCTAATTATCTAACTGAATCAACAATTTAAGATTCAGTTAATAAAGATGTCCAAATATTCAGATACCTGCTACCTGCTTCTACACATGGATAACACCAAAAAACATGTGCTTTTCAGTAGCAAAATCACTGGAGAAGAAAAGTCTTTTTTTATTTTTGTTAAGGTTTAAAACCTCCAGGGCAGTTAGAAAACCATGTTTTTCATTGAACTGTGTCTTTTTGAAATTCACAAGCTTGACATGTCATTGGCATGACGTGTCTCAGTCCGTTACACAGAAATGCCACATTACACTGTGTGACGTGACAGGCTGACAAAAAGGGACATGACGCACCAGCCCAATGGGATGTCAAGCCTGAGAAATTTAAGCCATGCTGTTTGCTATAAAAATAGGAAAAAAAAAAAAAAAAAGCAAGAGGGGGCACACTCCATGCTGATAGCTAGTACTGTTGGATTTTACAGTTTCTGAAAGGTTTTCTTGGTTCAGTCAGGCCTCCCTCTTGTGTCTGATACTAAACCATGCAAATATAAGTTTCTGCTTTTGTATGTTTTATCCTGTGGGACAACACAGTCTTGAGTTCCTCTGCAATACTTGGCAAATCTTTGTAGAAATCCTATATACTTGCAACACTTGTGACATGGGGATCTGAGTTGCAGAAGTACATTGCACTACATTTGGGATTGCTACACACATAAACAAGAATTTTTCAAAGATCACTGTGATAACATGACATGCTGTAAGTCACTGTTCAAAATCTATGAAGGTTTTAGAAATTTTTTCAGTTGTGTTAGGCTTCTAGAAGATAAAGTCCATCCAGAGCAGGGCAAATGGAAGGGCAGGGGAGCTTACAAGAATTAAAAGATGATTAATAGACAAGTTTTTCTTCTGAAAAAGGCTTTCCCTCGATATTTGTTTCCTTTAAGTAGCAGCGAAAGTATTTCAATAATCTCTAAAGAGTTTAAGAACAATATACTTAATTACTATGAGTAATTTCAGAGCTAATTAATGTGATAAATCTCTATAGTGAAGTATTCTTAGCCACTGATCAACACAAAATGAAATAGATTAAAGTCAGTGCAGATGTATCTTCTAGTTAAGGTTCCATTTGGTGTGAAATGGTGAAATATAGACATATGTGTGCAGTTTAGTTTAGAATTTAAATATTCTGAGTTGCAACATGTATACATGCTTTTAATGCAGTCATTTACATACAGACTTTGGCATGGATTTTTTTTTAATAGGTTGTAATAATGGGTTGAGTTAAAATAGAAATTAAATTTAGTATTATTAAAATCCTGTCATGATTGTTCATCTATTAAAAACAAAAAATCATTCATGGGTTAAAAAGTGCAAGAAATAAATTGCCGCGTACATTTTTGTTAGATTCTTTGCATTTTATGCATTGTAAAAAATTTATATAGAGATGATAATCTAAAATGAAATTTCTTCCTTCTTGGTTGCTAAACCGATGGAATAAACTAACTACAAGAGCATAAATCAACTAAAATACACATTTATAATGCTAGTGGGATGTAACTGTACATGTGAATCTGAACGGTGCTTCTGTAATTCCTGGTGGTAAACAATATACTTCTCTCATCAATGTGCTTGAAACTGATGAAAGAAGTTGGTCTACAAGTACAAATTCTCCTTTGCAGAAACATTATTCCATCTTTTTGCAAATAGACTTTCTTGAACTATGATTGGTTTCAGTTTATGTACAGTCTTTCTAGTGACTTAGGTGTGCTTTGGAGTGTGTCCAAAATTGTATTTTTGAAGCTGGACAGATTCTAAGAATTCTTTTTCAGAAAGGTCTGGTTCTAGTTTCAAGCAGCAGTGTTGTTGAGAATCTTTCTCTTCTCAAAATGTTCATACCCAGCTCCAAAGACATGGGTACAGTACATGAATAACTGTCCACAGCAGGTCCCTCCGACCTTCCACACCTCCTTTACTCCCCTATGGGCTGACCAACAGGGCATCTGAGATGGTATCCCATGGGGGCCTGCATCAGGTACTGTAATGAGGTCTCAAGCTGGGAAAGGCACATGCAATCTGCATGCTCATAGAAATGGCTATAATGACAATAATAAACTATAATAAGATCAGAGAAGGGTGCTTAAACACTAAACACTCTTCTGTTCCCTGGGGAAAGAAGGGAAGAAAGTTGAAGAGAATCACAGAGGCAAACCATGGCGCGAGACACTGGTGGGGGTGTGTATAGTGAGACATGCCATTGCCAAGGCAGAGCAATAGGATGTTTGGTATCAGCTGAGGATCTTTACTGCTACATTGGTCTGGGGGTGTGCACCAGACTGAAAATGCCCGTTCTGTAAAACTGATGGCCAGCATTTTGGGCGGATGTAATCTTTACACAAAACCACATATACATACATTTTGAAATGTGGAACTGTTAATTAGAAACCAGCGTGCACCTTCTGCCCAGAAATCTGTAGAAAAGTAGTAGTAGAGTATTAAGAGACTGGATAACCAGTACTACCTAAATTGTTTAATTTGCCTTTTAACTTCAAAAGAATTTAGGTTTTGTAGCTGGACTTTGCAGCTATACCACCACAGCACCAGCAAACTGGGTCAGGAGCTCAGTTAGATTCTCCTTCTGCAGTGACTTCTGCCTTATTGTGGGTATAAAGACTTGCCTGGGCAGTCTGCTATTGTGGGGACCTCTGGAGCAGCAGGTTTCAAAATTAAGATAAACAGATCAGTTAAAAGCTATTAGATTTTCTTTTTTTAAACTTCACGCATACAGGCTAGGGTGGTAGTGCTCCTATGCTATACCTTCAGCTGAGAAATGTGAGAACTACAGAAGTCACATACATTTTCCAAATGGAAGTAGTTAGTCTGACGTCATAGTATTTCTGAAGCTGGACTTTGAAACATGTGACTGTTTTCATCCAGATCCAGTTCTGCCATTCTTGACTCCTTGGTGTAGCTCAGCCCCTGAGCATGCATAATGAACCTATTAGTATTTTATGAATTGAACTCTTTTTCTCTTGGGAAAGGGAGGGCTTCCTGAGTATGTTAAGCAAAGCAGAATTCATATGAATCATATGGCTGATTTACAGTACATCTACTTATGCCCTTGAACTTTATGATCTGCTGCAAAAGACGTGAACGCTTGTAAAGGTATGGGAAGGGTATGATCCAGGATCAGCGCTCAATATGTCAAACATTAATTAGAGCTGAAGAAATATAAGTTTGTTATGGAAACAAAGAAAAACACAGAACAATGTGCTGCCGGCCAAGTCCCTGAGATATTCAGGAGTCCTACTTTGAGAATCTTACCATCAGCTCCCAAAACACATTTGCTAGAAGTTCTCCAGTAATATATTTTGAATTGTATCTACCTGGTAAATCCAGACTGCCTTTTCCTTTAAATTTAATATTGATACATATATCTGAAACACAAGAAGGATCTGAAACTATGAAGCCTAATGATACTGCTTTGGATTTTTAGCTATAATGAATAACACTTCTTTCAAGGCTAATGGTCTGGGTCAGTGGTACAGCTGAATCAGTTAAAAATAGGCAGATTAACTTGAGCATTTGCTAGTGGTTCTTAATTTTGTTTTGGTTTCTTTTTTTTGTTTGTTTTTGAAGGTGTGGGTGTGTGGCGTTTTTTAGTTTGTTTTCAGTTGTGTTGTTTGTTTTTTTTGTTGTGGGTTTTTTCCTTCCTTTTTTCCCCCCCCTTGTTACTGCTGAATGAAATCCACCACAGCTGCTTTGGCAGAGGCTGTGCAATTTTGAAGACTTTGATTTTAGTCATACCCTTTTAGTTATTGTATTTCGAGGCATAAGTTATACTTGTTTTTTGTGCTGTGACTTTTGAAAATAATTCTAAACAATGTGTGTTCTTGATCTGAAGGACTGATTTTTTTTTCCATTTTTTTTCCTTCAGAAACTTTAAGTTCCTTGGGCTTTATTTACACAACATTATATGTGTCTTTGCTTCTGTAATTTGTAGATTCAACTGGTAATAAACATGCTCTATGTGCTGGACAAAGAAGCTTAGAATTTGCATCCTTAGCCACATAAGAGTAGCACATGAACAGAGTGACTGGAAATTCTACTTGAGTATATACAAGCATAAGAGCTTTCGAAGTGCATGTATGTTTTCTTGAATCTGCAGAACATGATACACTGTGAAGACAGCATCCAGTTGCATTTGCTCAGAGAGCACACTGATAGACAGATGGGCTTTGTGAACAGAAGTGACAAATATAAATTTCTCTTAAAGAAAAGTGCTATCATTACTGCTACTTGCTTACATATGTTTTCAAGCATGACCGTCTTAAGTGTTGCTAATATGTTACATTGCACTGATAATTCAGTTGCATCTTGAGGTTTTCAATAAACAGTTAAATTCTGCAAGATTTCTGTTGTTCTGTGAATTCTCCTACTGATTTACACTCAGTGGATGCAGTCAAAGCAAGATTGTTAAAGCGATCCTAATTACTGGACAGATAATTACACTATGAAGGAATACAGGTTTTCATGTTTGCTTGTTTTGTGGGTTTTTTTGGTCTGCTATTGGAGCAGATAGCTGTAGGTGTTATCTGTTCTCAAAAAGCTTTTCTTTCCTGTATGCACAGGCCCTTTGGAGATTGTTCTCACTTGCTATGAACTCTTTCTAGCTCGGGAAGTTGACAGTTTCTTTCCTAACAGTGTGTTCCCCAAGAGCATTGTAAAATACGCTAATAGAATTTTGGCTACTACTTTGTATTTGTTCTGCTTCCTTTGTTAGAATCCTTTCTTTTATTAGATGAGACTTTATTTAAAAGAAAAAACAAGCAAACACCTCCATTCTACCATATTCTTCAGTTTCACAACCTTGAACGTTAGCAATTGAATTTCCCTTGAATTTATAAACCGCCTTACCAACTACTGCCACCTGTACTTTAGCCAAGGGAGCAAACAATGGAACTGTTGTAAGATCAGAACTTTGCTTCAGGAAAGATCAGGTGGAATGTTACACAGGCTGCCTGGATGAACTTGCCTGGGACTTCTGCTGGCTACCACCCCTAAAGGTAGGTTTGGGATTGTGCAGCTACTCGTGCATGCGTACTCACTCTGGTTGTGTTTAAAGTAGGCTTCACACCTTGAAATGTCTGGATTGTCTGTTCACCCCTGAGCTTCTGAACCTTGTGGTTGATGTGAGGAATCTTCCTAATCAGACTGAGGTCTCGTTAACTTTCCAACCTGAAAAATATTTTCTACCTCTGACTAGGAATGTTTACTCTGTTTTTAAAGTGGGTTGATGGCAACTGTGGATAAGCGCACACCTAAAACAAGTGATACTCACAAAATTTTATGCACCCAGATAGTTGACTAGTGAAAATGGGAGTTTTTTCACTTTCATTTGCCTGCAGCATATGCAGATACAAAGACCAGATTAAATGCTGTTTGCGATTCCATCCCCCACCCCCTTTGTTTCTTCAGTGAGCAGTGCCTAAAGGGTGTTTTCTGTCTTGAATGTGTACAACTACCAAAGGAGGTAATGTTGGATGCTTTAATTTGAATAGGCTCTTGAATTTATGATTAAATAGTAATGCTAGTATGAGACATGGAGGACTGCTGTATAACCTATGGGCATTAAAATTCTTACTCAAACATGAAGTCCGTGATTTTGATAATGATCTGTTATATAGTATAGAGATTTGTGAAAAACTGAGCATTTGTTAGTACTTTTGGAAATAAATGTTTTTAAGAATATTGAAACTAAAGTGTGGTCAAATAACTACTACTAATCTTTGAAGCATCGCCAAGCATAATGTCATATTCTTAGGGCATGAATAGTTTTAGGAAGAAATCCAGAAGCCTTCCATAGCTATTTACGAATAGCATAAGATAACTGAGACATGGAACACTGTAAAGGCACAGCAAAATGTGTTTAAATAAAATCCTCGTGGGTATCTTTTTTTTCTCTTAAATTTTACTCTTATGCTTTCATACGCTATGTATGATATTCTGTAGAATAATTAACAGTGCTGATGTGCAGGGAATACCCGAATTACCTGGTCTACTTCGGTTGTGATATAGGCAGCAGTGTAAGATGTTTATAGTCCTTGCAAGGGAAATACAGTAAATGCAGACTGTTTCTGATTTTAGACATGGTGTTAACTATCTTTTTTTCATAGTAAAAGGCAGTATTGGCCGTAAGGTAACAGTAGTGGACCTGATCTTGATGTATGTTAATTGAAGCCTGTGCTAAGGTGCTATCTGCTTGGGTAGCTCTGAGCAGTTGTGTCCAATGTAAAACTTCTTCCCCCCTCCCCCTTCTTTTTTTTTTTTTTTTTTGTTGTGCAAGTGTGGAAGGCAAAAAGCTCAGGCGATGACATTACTGTCACCTGCTTAAAACAGTATGAAGTTCTTCAAGAATCGGCATAATCTCCAGGGTTCACTGTTTTCCATGAAAGCATTTATTTCAGTCAAAATACTTCACGTTCTTCTCTGCACAGACATTTCAAGAAAAGTTAAAAACATGCCATTTTAAAGGGAAACCTTACCTTTCTTTACAAATATACCTACTTTTAAGTAGATTGTACTATTGTGGAATCAAATCATACATCTTATTAGGCACACATGATTCACGTGAAAGCTAAATAAGCTGAGATGCTTCCAATAAAAGACTGGTGAACTAGGCTTTCTGTTCAACTTCTTTATTTTTAATTCATTCCTTTAACTAGTGTCTCCCTTAACAACCAACCCTTTAATTCTGTTTAAATTAAAACCAAAATAAAATTTCCTGGATTTTTTATTTTCTTTTATTTTATATGTATGATTTGCCCTCTCAGAGCAAGGGGAAACAATCTTGCCCATCTGCTTGTAAAAGCATGATGAATCTTTTGAATATGCGAATGTACGATCTGTTGTTCAAGATGTCATGTTTTTCCCTCTGTTGTTAGCTAGGAGACAACATGGAATACCCTGATTTACCTGTGTAATCCCAGTGTGTCTCAGGTGCCAGGACTTGCTGTTGAGATCAGCATGTCTCCTGTCAGAAATGGTTGGAGTGAGACAGGGACGGCATGACCACTGGGCGCAAAAAGCTACAGAGGTCAGGTTTCAAGGACAGCCAGCATGGCAGTGATGTGGCAGTGACAAGTTGTCAAGCGAGCAAATATAAAAGCGAGGCTAGGAGGGAGGGAGAAGGGAAAAGTCTTGTCATTTCTGATGAAATATTCAGCGTAGCAGGTAGCAATGGACTGAATGGATTATACTCATGAGTTTGGTGATTGTTTTTTAAGAATGGTGGAGAGCTGATGGCTCACAGTGGAGGTCTGTTCAGTGGTTGCAAATAATTTGTTTACTAGCCTGATGATGCTTTGCAAGAGATGTCTGTTGTAAATTGCTTACTTCAAATTTTTGATTAAATTAAATACTGTACTCTTGTTTATAACTGTAGCAACATCAGGCTTGGGTAAGACACCTTTTAGAGCCCTAAAGTGCTAACTTTAATCCCTGAACTGTTAAGTCACTTGTATAGGTCCTTGAGTTGCTATGGAGTGATGCAACTTAGAGAAATTTGGAAGGAAAACTATAATAACGATGCCAGTTCTGAATGATCGTAAATAATCATAATTAACAACTCTGCTGTGTAATTTTGTTGGTTTGTTTTCAGACACTTTTCATTTTATTTTGAATTTTTTCATATTGTATTGAATTGAAACACTTCTGTTTGTAGTTCTGTGTATTCCATAGCACATGAAATAATAGCATACTTTATTTGTCCCTGAAACAGACCGCAGTAATATAGTGACTTTTATCTCCTGGCGTATTCGCACAGTTCTTGTTACCAGTTTTCTTAATGGTAAGAGCATTCTACTGCATGCACATTATTCCTTGGATCAGTAATACTTTCACCAGCTTGCATATGTGTACATGCACGCTAATTCTGCATGTATATGCAGAATAAATGTTAATTTAAGCTTGATTAGTGTAATCTCATTAAGAATAAATACTAAAAGTATGTCATGATTCCCAGTGAAGCCTTGAATAGCTTGCTGTACCATGAGGAAAAATGGTGTATTTGCTGAAAGAATGCCTGCGTATTCTGCTATGCAGAATTTAGCAATTGAACAATCATAGTTTTTTTTTGTTAATGTGGACATTTATTCTTAAATGAGTAAACATGATCAAATGCTTTATTGTGGATATATATGGAAATATGCTTTAAATATGTGTTCTGTATTAAATTTCTTCACTTTGTCCTTTTAACTGCCATCAATTACTTTTTAAGTTTAACTTTTCATTTCTTTATGTGGGGGAGCAGCTGTATATTGACAGCTAGTGATGCTGAAGGGAAAAATATAAAGTTCTCTTTACTATCCCATTATCTTCTTTCTATCTAAAACAATTTAATTATTTTTTAATTCATCTGCAGCTGCTCAGGTTATAGTTGTGGTAGTGGGGGGATAGAAGGAATGAAAACAGCCCAAATCCATAGTCAGTAAGTCAGTATTTAAAAATGGATGAATATTACTTTTTAGCCTTATAAAAATAGGCTTAGTTGCTTGAGAACTTAGATGGAAGGAAAAGAAAATATTTCCTGAGGCAAAATGGTCTTGGAATGAAAAGAGAAAATAAGTTAAAATGAAAACAAAGCTATGAAAATGTTTAATGATTCAATGCAGTTTTGTCTCATTGAAGAGCAATATAGCTAAAGAGTAACCCTGAGAGTTTAAATATAAAAACAGACAAGAAAAAAGACAGAAGTCTGTATATGGATTGAATGACAGTATGCGGGAGCCCGTCAGCTGGGATCTTGCCCACCTGAGGGGTGCTCAGCATCAGCATCTTTGCCACAGTAATGCTTGAACTACTCTTCCAGCCAAATCACTGTGTCTATCTCTTGCTGTGGATTTTTGGCAGTGGATTCTCAGAGTTGCAAGCTGGCTTTCACAGTGCCATGTGCTCTCACTCCATGCTGATGCACGTTGCAGGTGATACCACAAAGATATCAAAGAGTTTTCCTTCAGTCTTCCTCTCCAGAGCTCCATGTCTTCCAAGTTAAAAAAAAAAAAAAAAAAAAGTGGAACAAGATTTTTCTGAGGTGGACTAAAGCAAAAGCCCCCAAAAGATGTATGTTGAAATCCAGCAGAAAAATTGTTCAATATTGATAATCTGGTAATGTGATATGCTCTTTTCTTAGAATAAGACTTAGGATTTGAAATACCTGTAAAAGAGAATTTGGATTTTCATTTTTAAAATATAGATTTCTAGTCTTTTCCTAGTAAAAGTTTTTTTAGACTTGTAAATTCACACTTCCTGTGAGTGGAAAAACCTTTTCAGTTACCCCACTGTGAAAATATGAGAAAAAGGAATTGTCAAGAACACTAACCTTCTGCTTTAGAGGACTACCCATACCCTCTGTACCTCTCTCGTTCACTGATTATTTGGGCACCCTTTAGCAATGTATATATTTGCGATAGTCCTTGAAAATTGTGATAACAAACCTATTAGTTGTGACTTACAAAACGACTGTTTGACCATTTTATTTTTGCTATAAGAAATGCTGGAACTGATTTGTTCAAAATTTAACATGTGGAGCCGCTACACTTTCTTGTTATGTACTGTGGGATGTGGTGTGGTCTCTGGTCATTGTTTAGAGAGTTAATGTGCTTGTTCTCTTTTGTCAGCTTGGTCCTTGCTAGTGGGATAATCAAGTACCTGAAATTTTTAGACACATCCCTGAAGATTCTTGTACCTGAAATTTTTAGACACACATTCCTGAAGATTCTTGTTGTTGCTTGTCTTCACCTTGTGAAGGCTGCTCTCACAAGCTTATTTTTCCATGACTAAGTGGTAAAGTACCAGTCAGTATTGTCTTTAGGGTCACTTTGGAATTTAGTTTTCTGAAAGATGGCTGGCAAGTGATATTTTTGTTCATATGGGAATTAAAAGTTGCTGCAGCAATCTCATGTGTATTTCTCCTGTGCCTAGTTCAAGCAAAAATACTGGGAAAGACAGGAAAGTCTGTCTGTCTGTAGCCTATTTACCCCTCTCTCTCTCTCTCATTAATGTTTTGCACACTTGTGAGGTTTACCCAGTGACCACTTAAAAATCCTACCTGACATCTGTGTACATTACACAGTGACTGCTCTGGCTGGCCTTTGTGTTGAGAAGCACAGTAGTAATTGTTTTGCATAACCTCCATAATCTCCTTATCTTAAGGCTCTGATTTGGTCAGATATTTAAGCACGTGCCCACTTTTGGCCATTTTGCTTCACAACAATGACTTTTGTTTTTTTTTTTTTTATAATGGCTAAGAAAGAAATCTCTTTTAAAATCCACATATAAGTCAGTAGGGGATTTGGCAAAACCATCATTTCACCAAATCCTGTTATTGTTCAGTGAAATCTTGAATCTTATAGAAAAAAGCCACATTGTAGGTAATGTGTGTTCTGGATTGCCAAATTGGTTAAAAAAATACATCTCTCTTATTGTCTGCACTATAACATATTCAGTAGTGTGTATTACTAATACAATAAATGAAAAATTTATTTCTTTAACACTGTCATCTCTCTCTCTGACATGCATCTTGAGATGATTTGCAAATGCTGAGTTGTATAAGTGGCTTAAGGAGGGAAATCAGTTAGCCTCTAATTTTATGCTGATGCATGGCCAGTTGCTTGAACCCACTAATGAACTAATCTCTGATATTCTAGTAAATGGTATTCTTGCTCTTGCACGCTGCACATATTGTTTCAAGTAAAATCAACATTAAAAGGAGAGAATTGAAATGGATTATGGTATTTATCCTACTTTTTCTCATATGTACTTTGAGAGAAATCAGAAAGTTTGCTATCCAAAGCAAAATCTTGTGTGTCTTTTTTTTCTCCTTTTTTTTTTTTCTTTTTATTCATCCTAAGGTATTAAAGTTATTAAAACCTATGCTTTGCTTTTGGCTGACCACTGAAGCTAAATATCTTCTTCTACATACAGAACAATCTTTTAAAACAATATACCAGGACACTTGTATTAAGCACAAGGTAATTTTTCTTTATTTCCCTTTCTATCATCACTGATTATGAAAATAGTTTTGTGTAAGTACAGATTCTCTCTCCCTTATAATCAGCTACCTCCTGCCTGATTCCTTAATTAATGACATAATTCAGTGTTCTGGACATCACAATCACTTCCAGGGTAGTGAAATATGATCAGAGCTGCCTGGAATGTGTGTAACGAACCCCCCAAGTGAAGGTCATGCCTCTGTTGTGTTTTCCTATCCATAGAAAAAAATATGCTCTCTATCTAGATGATTTTAATTTTTAGATTAAAGAAAGAACAATTGAAACACACCCAGAAAGAAAAAGCAAGTATAAAACTAATGCTCTTTCTTAGCGTACCGCAGAAGTCTGTATCTTAATGCATGGGGTAGTAGCTTCCTACTTAAGAATGTGGTAGAGAGGCAGAGAATCAAATTAGCATGTGCCACCCATCCCATCTTCCCCCCACCCTTTTTTTTTTAATCTTTTTTTTTTTTTCTTCTTAACAATCTGACAGTCTGACCGGGACTGATAATTTTCAGTGTATTACTCTTTGCAGTAGTAAACAATTTATCAGCAGTTTTGTCTATCTTTGTCATAGTTTAACTGCAGCCAGCAACTAAGCACCGCACAGATGCTTGTTCACTCCCCAGCACTCCCTGCCCCCAGTGGGATGGGGAAGAGACTCAGAAGAGTAAAAGTGATAAAACACATGGCTTGAGATAAAGGCAGTTTAACAGGTAAAGTAAAAGCCACACAGGCAAGCAAAGCCAGACAAGTAATTAATTTGCTACTTCCCATTGGCAGGCAGGTGTTCAGCCATCTCCAGGAAAATAGGGCTTCATCACACATAATGGTTACTTGGGAAGACAAAATGACATTACTTCGAATGTCCCCCCCTTCCTTATTCTTCCCCCAGCTTCATATGCTGAGCAGCACAATGTCATACGGTGTGGGACACCCCTTGGGTCAGTTGGGGCCAGCCGTCCCAGCTGTGTCCCCTCCCAGCTTCTCGTGCACCCCCAGCCCACTCGCTGGTGGAGGGGTGAGGAGCAGAAAAGGCCTTGGCTCTGCGTAAGCACTGCTCAGCAATCACGACGATGTCTCTGTATTGTCAGCGCTGTTTTCAATGTAAATCTGAAGCATAGCCTCATACCAGCCACAGTGAAGAAAATTAACTCTATCCCAGCCAAAACCATCACACTTTACTTTTAAGTTTTTGGCTTGTCTTTTAAATGTCAAGGGCAGGAGGGAGTTAGTGCTTTATTCAATGGATCTTAACAATCAAGAGCTAGAAGCCCAAGGAAAAAAACCCCAAAGCCTAAAATCATCCAGTGTTTCAGTGGAGTTTCCCTAAATGGTGTACGTTTTCCAGAGTGATTTTTCTTCTAGGCTGTAGAGATGTTTCCAGTAGAGTTCCACATACATTTACAAAGCTCCCCTAAAATTCCCTAAATCTGTTCTGTAGCTCTCCAACTTTCAATCTATGATATAGTGCTACTGTTCCATTGCTATTATCTAATACAGAGTATCTAAATTCATACATTTCCTCAGTGAAAAGTGTCTACAGTACATTGCAGAACTCCCGAGATTTTGCATTAGGCATGCCAAGGTATACCGCATACTGTTTTAACTTCTTTTCCACAGGACATGCAAGATATACAGTTCATATTTAAACCGCCTCTAGTTAATGTAAATCTTTTCACTTGCTTCCTGTATTGATGGGTTTGTTCTAATGTTTGTTCACAAATCTAGCCAAAATGAGAGTTTGCTCCAATTTGCCATCATTCTCTAATCTCAATGTTTATTGTTGATGAAGATGTAAAAATGAGTGATAAACACCTCTCGGATAAATGCAGTGGGTCTGAGGAGATGTGTTGTCAGCTAATTTAAAAAAGTTGTAAGTAGTCCTGGTGAATTCCTTAGCAAATAGCTGTCTAACACTTAGCAGAATGTTCAGCTTATATGCTTTTTTTTTTCTCCAGTTACTGTGTTGGCTTTTCTACCTGAGTATCTCCAATTCAATGTAACTGGTGAGAACAGAGACAGAGAAAGATTTCATTAAAGGCAATAGAAAGCTTACAATTTTTTTTTCCTTTCTTGAAATAGCAACTGTATTTTGCCATGACCGGTGGGGTGGTGATTATATTTCTGAGGGGAGAAAAAATGGCAAATGGATTCTCTCCATGCTGCAGACAGATTAGCAGTAGTTTACGTGCTTAGATTATTTCCCTGTATTTATAAAATGGGGACTTTTTTTTTTCCTATCTACTCCAAGTCTCTGAACAGGTTTAGTTAAGCAGTACTAATATCAATATGTAATATGGATATAGTGGTTGCAATCTTTGATTCTTGTTTTGTTTGAGTTCCTTGACGAGTGCTAAGTAGCAAGGGAATGGTTCTTATAAAATTATACATCGAAAGTAGTGCAGGCGCAATGGAAATATTAATGAACATGATTGTTTTGACACGTAAGAATTAGAGCATGTTTAAATATTATACATAGTGTATGAACTGCTGGCACAAAATTGGAAACGTGAGATTTTTTTTCCTAGCAAATATAGTTCAACTTTAAGTTCTTCTCAGATTTTAAAAAAGTCAGTTTACTTAGGTCAGCTTCTGGGGCCTTTAAAGTCTCTGTATTTCAGATTAAAGGCTGCCAAAGAGATTGCATATAAGGGTGGTTAGTGAACTCCAAAGCTTTGTGATGTCTGAATTCTAAAAAACAGGTTAATCCACCCTAATTTGCACTACATTCCATTTGCATGTTGATAAAACGAAATTTACAGTTGCTTTTTGGCAGTGTTCAAATTTACATTTGGTATATTCTATACCTTTGGCATAAAATATGCTTTTTCCTCTTTTGACCAGTTTTTTATGCAAATAACAGCAGAAATACAATGCATTTGTCTGATGTCCTAAAATAAAACGCAAAATTTACAGGGTTATAAAACCATGGGTTAGAAAAGATTTAAAGGATCTTGAGCCAGGGCTATTTTCAGATGTTTGTATGGGAATGTGTGGGATTTGCAGGATGTTTTATGCTAAGAGCTTTTCAAAGTGTATGTTTAGTAATATTGTCTGTAGTGTTTTTTTCTTGTCTTAAAAACTGTCCTTATTTTAAATAGCTAGATATGATCCAAAATTTTAATGGCCAAATGTGTCCTAGAAAGTAGTAAAATATTCAGCTATGACTGGAACAGTCGGTGGGCTGATGAGTATATATCTTTTTGTATTTCAGCTTCATGATGGAATTCTATTTCTTAGCTTTGTTAATGGAGGCTTTTGTTTTCTAAAGAATAATAAACTTTATATGAGATATGAAAATGCATGCAGGAAAGTTTGGTTTTTTAGTAGGAAAATAAATATTACTTAAAGGATAACTTTGTTTAAATGACGGAAATTAAGATTAATGAACACTTGACCTGTTTTTTAAAATTGCTATTATTTCTTTATAATATAATACAATTCACACTCCTAGAGTGTCCTATTTTTGAAAATTGATAAATCAAATATGATTATCAGCTCACCCTTCTATCCATAGGCAACTTGAAGCAAAAATGGCATCTCAGTGTACTGATCAGTTCTTGGATCAGACTGAAATATATGAATTGCTGCTTCATTTAGATCTCTATCTTACAACAGAGTGTAGTTAGTAAAGCTATAACACCCCACTGTAGAAGGTGAGGAAATAAATCAGGACAAAAATGCAAAATTATTTAAATTTCTCAAAAATATTATTTCATGAATTTTGTGTCTTTTATGTAAGTAAACAAAAATTGCTTATCAAATATCTATTCCAAAGTCCATTGATTTCAAGCAGTAGAGCATCCCTTGCCTTCTGTGTCAAAGTACAGACAACCTTATTCTAGTGACGGTCATGCATGGTCTATAGGTTCAAATGCTGGACAAAACAGAACAGGCTTTACCAGGATTGCAGAGGTTTCACATTGACTCTGGATTTGGGTTTTGGTCTGTTGTTTCTCAAGTTCACGTATCTGACATTCTGCTCAAGAATTTTGAGAATTTTCACAGGCAATAGCTAAGATGCTTTCTAATAGCTTGCTTTTGATTACTCAGATGATTAGTCAACCTTTAATAACTTGTTCAGCAGTCTTAAAGAATTGTCTTTAGAACCTTTCAAGCAGTCTGAAATTCAGCTTTCCTTGGCAGTATTTCACTTGAAGTAACGGAGGGAGAAAATACTTTGTAGTACAAGACTTGGCTGCTGAAATTTCCTTACAGTCTGTTGGACAGTTACAAGGTGATATGTCCAGGTTCAAAATACCTATGTGGAATATTTTGGGATATCTTTTAAAATTAATCTTTTAGCCCTCCCTTTTAATCTATAAACTACATGAGTTGTCAGGTGAATTTTATCAGTAAGTATCACCAGATGATGACTTATGTGCTTAATTATCTTTTTGGATTATATCTTAGACTATACTCAGTCTGTGCAGCAGATGCATGCACATCCTGCGTTTCTGGAGCTCATCAGCAGTTCCAATGAGAACTTGGTTGTTGAACTCCATGGCTTTAGCTTGTTGGAGCAAAGGCTGAGGAAGATGATTTTGGCTTTTACTGTGAGACAGGGACTTACCTGCACCCAGAAACTTTAAGCACTCTGAATTCTGTAAGTTTATAATCATTGTTTTGTGCAGGGGTAAATATTTGTGCAGCTTTCTTAGTTTTCTGCTATTTATTTGAGATGGATACCTTTTGTGGTTTTGCTCTCACGCTGCTTTAACAAACTAGATTGAACAGGGGAATAGTGAGTAAAGGTATGTATATTAGCTGCCGTGTCCAAAAGAACTGTTGCAGAAAAGTAACTAACTTTCTGCAGAAGGTGTTACCTTCAGATGGGAACTTTACTTATGGCCTTACCTTTAGAGAGTTGGTTCATTATCTCACTTGAGTTAAGGACTACGTCAGGACAGAACTGGTGGTTTCATGATGTCTGTTTAAATCCCTGAACACACATATATACGTAATGGCTGTGCCTCAGAGCAACAAATCTCCACAAATCAATGGATCTACTCTTTGATGCCACCCACGGAGGGAGCCATGTGGCGCAGGGCTGTGGACGCAGAGGCGCAGTCAGGAGAGAGCTCTGCTCACGGCAAGGAAGCTTGCTGGTGAGCTCTTGAAAGCTGTTGGCCTGGTGTGTTTCCCCCATTGCTGAGCTAGCTCTGATGTGATTAGTATCTTCTGGCACTTGTTTGTCTGCTTGGTATCACCATAGTGTTCATAAAAGCATATGTTTTGCCCATTGGAAAAAGAAGTAGTTATTAATAGTTTTCTTTAATTACACACACCCCCAAAAAAACCTCCCACAAACCAAAAACAACCCCAACCATAACCCAACCCCCTCAACCCCCCCCCAAATCCCCAACATTCTCCCCCCCAAAAAAAGTACAGTCTTGTTTATGTGAAAGTATTATTTTTTCTTTCTTTTTGAAATACTTATCACTATGGCATATGTGTGTGATACGCAGAGGTTTATGGTGGTTTTTGTTACTTACATTCGAGATAACCAGAGGCAGTGACACTAAGAGTAAAGCTGTTTTGGCTTTTGTTTACATTCTTTTTATTAAATCTATTAGCTGTTTGTTTTCAGATTGGTTTTAGCTATTTACTGTTTTTCCTAAAATGATATTTCGACACTCTTTTTCTTTCCTGATGGTTTGGTATTTATTGGAATGCAGGAATCATGGTGAGGATATTGATCTGTGTTGGTCTTTTTTTTTTTTTTTTCTTTCTTTCTTTCACATGGTCATTTAGATTGAGCCATCTGCTTGCCTGATAGTGGGAATGCTGAAGAAAGACATTTTCTTTTCAGCTCACATATGAATTGTACTTTCAGATAGAGCTTATTCACTTGAAAATACAAAGATTGAACTGTGATTCCATAGCGTTATGTATGAAATCATGAAAAATAAATTATTTTCCTCCAAAATATTTTCTTTGATGTTGGTTCTTTGTCACTGCTCCACTATTGATTCAAACTGTGGCATATGAAGTGCATCTTCTCTGTAATCACTGCTGTGACTGGGCAAGAAAAAGGACCATCTTTATTCTACTAATTTTCTCACAGTTTATTTCAGAAAAAATGCTTTGATAAATGCCCTCCATCCAAGGATCTCCAATACTTCGCAAGATGGTTTTGCAGCATGGTTGCTATGTTGTTGCTATTTATTTTTGATTAGGAGAGAGAGCAGAATATTTCTCCTGGATAGTTGCCCCATGCTGAGGACTGCACAGTGAGTCCATCCAAGAATGCACATAGAACCTACATAATCTGACTCAGGGTCCATCTGATGTCTGAACTTCAGATTTTTTTAGCAAATTTTATGCATTCAAAATAAACCCTCAAAGCTTCAGAGTCTGAAACTAAATGGGAGTAAATTTTTTCTGCCCACTTTGACTGAATGATTGAGTGGGAAAATAATAAAGGTAGTAGTTGATGTGGTGAACATGGTTTGATCTGATTTCAATCATATGTGCAGGCAGGTTTGGTTTGTTTTTTTTTTTTTTTTTTTGTTTTGGTGGGTTGTTTTCTCTTTTAGTTTTTTTATTCACTGTGGAAGGCACAGTCACCTGTAAGCCACAAAGGAAGGAAGTTTCCTCCTGGTAACCTCAACAGGTTCATCTGAGGGAATTGGGTATGGACTCATAATGAGGGCTCCAGCAGGTTCTCTAGAAAGGTGCCACAGTTGAGTTTGGCGTTTATGAAGTAACAGGGGAATAGACAGGGCAGAGGCTGTTCTGCAGGATACTCATGACTTCTTTCTCTTCTAGGCTGGAACATAGTAATTTCCTGGGTTTCTTTGAGAGTTGAGGGGTGGGAAGGCTCTGTTGACATCTTCGTGGTTGTCCCCCTACCAAATTCTAGGCATTGATTTTGTTGCTCCTAATTGTCCTCTCAGGAGGAAAATTTTCTCCTTTGACTGTAGAGGAAACCTGTGCAGCCTGCTAAATGAGATGCCTAAGTTTTGATTGGCATGAATATCATTTATGCTGTTAATCCTTAAGCAGTTTTACTGCTGAACAGCGTGGGAAAATCTGGTTTATATTTATTTTCTACCAACCTGTATCTAACCTGTTTATTGTCTCATTCTTCCCCTGTAAAGATCTGTAGTTAGTTTCTAGCCCTGCACTTAGGAAGACTTTTCGGTGTGCAGTATGGTTCACTTAAAAATGTTGTTCCTTTTAACTTTTTAACCCTCTAGCATAATATCTCTCAAACTCTAGATTCCCTTCTGATGTCTCCAGCAGAAAAGGGTGGGAAAAGACGTCTGAGACTCAGCTACTGCAAATACTTCTGCTTGTAGTTACTTCTACAAGTAATCCCTTTGAAATCAATAGGGAATATTCCCAGCAGTAAAGTTAAATAGTCTGAAATGTCTTACAGAATAAAGTCTAAGGCTGGGAAACATTACAGAATGTTGTATGACTTCATTATGAAGGGCATCGCCACAAAAAGGAAACCCCATCTTAAATAACCACTAATGAACTTCATACAAAAAGTCATTTTATAAATGACGTGACTTTCTAATTGTTCTTCATATACTATATCAATGGTTTTTTTGTTAAGACATCAGAATAAATATTCCAATTTTGAAATAATGCTTGTTTCAAGAGCATTTGTACATGAGAAAATCAAACCTGACCTTTGATATGTTCTATGCAATGTTGTCTACCCTTATTTACTGTCTTATGTGGCTGTTTCCTATCCATCAGTATTACTTCATTCAGCTCTACTTATGACAATTCCTTCCCAACCCAGTTAACAGCTACCTGTTCTAGTGGGTGTATAGCTGTGCTATCTAATAGTTTTTTAAAAAAATCAAATAAATGCCAAAGAAGTGTTTTACAAGTGCATGTTTTTAACCAAATGATGAAATAAATAAGTATATTTTGAAAAGCAGCTCTGAGTCAGGACTTCAGTAAATTGTGGCTTAATTAGCAAGGCCAAATTATGACTGGAAGCATATTTGTAAACTTTAGTAAAAACCACTCCCATATATCTGAAGTTAGGATTTTGACCTGCTTTTTCACAGCAACAGTACATATTTAATGTACCTTCTTTTGATAACATAAATTTTTAGTAGCCAAAACTTTTGGTCTAAATCGTTCTCTTGAGTATTTAGGAGTCTTTGCATATGCTGCTGGGGAGGAAAAAAAATAGCCCAGATTATTCATTAATTTATGTGAAATCATAAGATGAAGGTACTCAAAGGTTGAAAATTCTCAAAGGCTGAATCATGACTCAGTATAAACGTCCACATGCAGAGAATGGAGCCTGAAGCGTATGGCTGAGAATACCTTTTGGCCCAGAAAATACAACTGCAAAATGCTGATTCCTAGCTGATGAAATTTAGTGCAACAACTTGCAGTTTATGTTTAAAAGGCCACTTATTTTCACTATATGGCTGTGAAGGAAACTAGAGAATTTCTAAAGTATAAAGGAAAAAAGTTCTGCTCTATTTTTAAATAGTTAGTCCTATAATGCATAGTCAACAGCCTATAGAAATATAATATTACAAAACTGAGGTGGCAGATATGTATGAATACCATTAAATACAATTTTATAATGAAAATTTTGTCTTATGAAGGTGAAACTTTTAGATCATATTAGAATTCTAAATTTTTTATGCATAGCAATCAAATGACCTCTCCATATTGCCACATAAAGTATAGATTTAAAGTTAAATGATCCAGTCAGTCATTTAGCGTTTTCTTAGGGTACAGATAGCTATAGATGTTTACGTATGGTTCTCTTGTTTCTGTGTTTGTATTTACATTTTAAGAGTTGAAGAAAGAATGACACTTTTAAAAACTGTTTTTAATAGCCTTTGTTTATTGTTAATACATAGTGTTCCAGGCTCTTGCTCTAATGATTTTTTCACGCTGCATTGATAATTAAATTCATTCATTTTCCTGGCTGCACAATTCTTTTAAATAAAAAGTTATGGGTAATAATACCTATTATGTTGAAAGTACAGAGGAGAAAAGGGCAGATCTGCAGCTTATAGTTCAAGGGGAGCCAATGGATTTTGCAAGTTACAGGCTTAAATAAAATCGGAAATCTTGAGTCCTTTAATCTACACTATAGTAATGGTAAATCTTGAAGTGTTGTTTTGTTTTTCTTATGCTATAGTGCATGAGATTTTTTCCAGTAAAACAGGAGCTGTGGGTATGTGATGTGTGATCCATTTCAGGATATTTATTAACAGTAATAGCAGTGGTACTAACTGGTGGTCCTCTCAGGTGACTGGGGACGGTTTACATGTTGCTACTCCTAACATATACACAGTAGCAGTAAATCCTCTTCACGCTATTTCCCCTCCCCTCCCCTTAAAATAATTTAATGTCAATAAATAGGGGAAAATATTTCGAACATGTGAAACTTTGATAACATAAGATGCATATAGTAAAAGATTCTCTCCATGCTGATCTATTTATTTGCTTATACAGCCTCGGCAATTTTTATTTAATGAGATTTTAGGTTTTGCAATTTTTAAATTATGCAAAAGGGATTTAATACTTACTAATAGAGAAGACATTCTTGGCCTCATATTTTTTGTCATATTTACAGAACTCAAGAACAAAAATCATTATGTCCACTTGGCCAAATATGGAGTTTAATTGTATTTTGAAAATAGATTGGTGTAAATGAGTAAGAATTTATACAACTTAAAATACCTAATGATCTCATTTTGTAAAATTTGTTTTGTAAGCTGGAACATCACCAGTTTACAGAAGCAAGTTACAGAAAAAGTGATTTTGAAATAGTGATAAATAAAATGCTTGAATGAAAAGTGAGAGATATCTAGATCAACTCATAGCTATTACTTCTCAGCATCTCAGCTCAGGCTCATGCACTTTTTTGGACTCAGTTTGGTAGAATTTTCTTGATTCTTGTCTGCCCCTGAGTGCATGGTGCTTGACAGGGTGAGCATGTGTTCCTCTGAAATAGCTCTTTTTCTAAATACTCAGAGGTACAACTTTCCTTCTGTTTTTTCTCCTTGATTCTGTCTCTTTGCCTTTTGCATTTTATTTGTATTTCTTGTTTTGACAGATTCGCAGTGTAAATGAGTTCTGTTCTAAGGTTAATAGGGCTGGTAGAGTCAACGGAGTAGAGCATTGAGGAGGCCCCTGGTGGAGTTTTGTCATTAAAAGCCCGTTTGGAGGTCTTCCTACCTGTATTCTTGCAGGTGTGTGGAAGGTATGAATGATAACACAACACGAGTCTTCATTCCACTTTCCTCGCATCGGAGGGCTGATGATAAAGCCATTTCCCAGTACTGTCTTCCACCAGTTTGAGATGTCAAATATCGGTGATGAAAATGTGCTCAGGCTGAATACTGCTACCCAGCCACCTCATTTTACAATGTTATAATAAGAATACGATGTCCCGGTTAAAGAGTAAAGATTTAAAGTTTCCACTATTTCAGGAGTTGAAAGTTTGTTACTGACTTTTTCTTACTTAAAATATACCTACCACCTGTATTATCTTAGTAACCAAGCATCTCATAACTTTTCATAGCTATCTGTAATTAGTGTGGATGTTTCTGCCATGGGTATTCTTATTCTTAAACTTGTTAAGAACAAATGAGTGACTTAAAGGAGATCTGAGCAATAATCACTGATCCTCAAGCTGAACACCTTAAGACCTGTACCAGTGTCAAGTGCCAACACTGATGTATTTGAAAAGGCAAAGACTGAGATGCCATATCAGACACTTCTGTACTAGGGAGCAGGATACCTGTATGTTCTCCCTGCTGTCTAAGGCCCATCACAGAGGGAGTCATGAGGGAGCCCAGCTAATCTTCTTAACTCATCTGCTTGTATGTTCCGGTATTATGATCTCTTGTCTCAATTATTTCTGCTAGACATGCCTGAGTGTTTCTTTCAGAGATAAAGACAAGGGTGTTACATTCAGCTCCTGCTTCTGCTCATGTGTTGGTGGAGGTAATGAACTCCCAGATGCTGAATCTTTGAGTTTTTCAGTTGTTAGTCAAATCCTATAGGAGTACTGAAAGCATCCCTCATGGAAGCCTGGAAGCAAAGTAAGTTTGAATCAGCATGACCAAGTTGGATGCATGATTCCTGTTTGGGCCAACTTCTAATGAAAAGCTTATGAATTAAAGAGTCAGACAGGAAGGGAAAGGGTGAGTAAGAGGAACCGATCCTAAAAACACTAAAAGAATCAAAACCAGAAAAATTAAAACTAATTTTAGTAACTATATTGCTGTGGATCTTAGATGATTAAGTAGTCTGATATTGAGCAGTTCTGTTAATAGGTGGCAAAAAAGGACTTTTCTAAAACTATATATAGCAAATGAGTGAACTGAAGTGAATGCCTCCTCGAAACTATGGGGAATTTAACCTCTTGGTTAATTCTAACAGGGTATTTGACCTCTATCCCAAAATATTGACTATCTTGTCCCAATTTTAAGCATGCTTGAGGTTCAGCTGAAATCTCTATATGAATGGTTTCATTTTGTAACTGCATATTAAGCTTAGAAGAGTGAAAAAGCTGAAAATCACAGGTAATTTTGTTACTGATTGCATTTGTTTCTCTAATGGCTGAAATCTGTACATACTGTTATAGGGTCATCTTCCTGGGGATTTCCTTAATACCTTATAAGAAAGTGATCTTGCTGCACAAAGTTGATTACAGTTGAGGAAGAGTGAGCATATATGTTGCAGTGAGAGGGTCTGCTGGCTGCCTCAGCATAATGCATGCTCCTTCAGTGAACTGATGAGATCATACTAATGCGGAGGGCAAACTTGTTGCATCTAGACCACACGTGTAAATATATGTGCTTGTTTCAAACTGTAGCTTACTACTTTTTAAGGAATTACTAATGCTTTTGGTACAGTCTCCAAATACGTGCTAGTGAACCTTTTGATTCTTGCAAAGATGTGAGGAGGTAGGCATTCCTCTCTTCACCCTTTCCTGTAATAATCATACAGTCTGTAAAGTGTCTGATCTAAACTTATAACATCTTGTTGTGCAATATAAGAAAATTAATCCATTCTCTTAATCTGTAGAGAAGAGGAGGAGGAAGGACAGGACAACTGCATTTAACAATTAAACATTGTTGCATTCTCTGGAAGGTGAGAACCAATCCCCTCCTCCTGCAGCATACGCGTAGGTGGGAGAGAGAGTCTTCCTACAGTAGTTGAAGGCGTTTCCTATCACCTGCAATTTTCTTGATAGAAAGAGCTTGGGATGCCCTCAGTTTCTTGCCTCCTTACACAGCTAAAGGTCTTACTGGGGTCTGACATTGGCTTCTATTGAGTGGAAAAGCGAAGGGGACTCTGGTGTCTGTGCAGCAAGCCCTGCAGCTACCTGCCTCTGAGCCTGTGTAGCATTGTTGCTGATGCAGTTAGCTTTCCTCTTAGCCTGCAGGAGATGTTCCTGCCTGGTGGGGTGATTTCCATTGAAAAACAGTGAGTTCCTTTAAAAAAAAGGAGACTGTTACCATTTTGAAGGGTTTGTAAAATCCGTACCAAAAGTACCAGGACTGTATATCACAGTATTGCAAATATTCTTTAAAAACCCTCTGTAAGTTTGCTTTGCAGAAATGTATTGAGGTTTAAAGAAAAAGGGAACGTGTTGACGAATCCTTTGTGCATTTAACATAACTCAGTACATTTTCCAGGCTGAAATGTGATTTTATGTTACAATACATTTGTGAAAACCCAGATTTGATATTCAGTGTTGTGTCTATCCTAATAACTAGTTATTTCCCTGGCTTCCTCAACAAAGAGAAATAAGAAACGAGAAGAAATTATCCAGTTGGTGGTAAAATCACAGTGTAGGCATACTTATGAAAACAGAATTACTACAAGTCTTGTTTCTTTGCTGAGAGAGTTTTCTGGATTAGCTCATTTTTATACTCTTGCAACAGAAGCATGCAGAGAAAACTCCATACTGTATCCTTTCTGCATTAATAAATAACCATTCTGCATGTTTTTTGTCCTAATCACTTATGCAGACAAAGGCAATTCTAGTAAGAAAAATGTTCATATTGAAGGTATTTCTGTAACTATGACTGCAGGTGAGAGATCTGTATTCCGTGCCAAGTGCTATCTTTCCCTAATATTTCTAGTACTTGATCTGTGTTCCAGTGGGTTTCAGTGTATCTCTTGCTTCACAATTTCTCAACTTTTCTTTGTGAGCAATGAATGTCAGTAAAAAGGGCAAAACCATCCCCCAGCAAATTAACCTACTTAAATCTGGAAGATATATGGCAACGTTATACTTCCCCATATCTAGAGTCTTTTTGCAAAAGTTAAAGGAATAATATATTAATTTGCTTTATGTTAGTGTAATGCACAATTTTGAACAAGAGTGTATCAAATTCCTTTCATTTAAAGTATCTGGCTAATAGGCTGCTAAAATGATTATTCCATGAAAATATATTACCGGTTAGCAGTCCATGATTAACATTTCTTGGTTGATACCCAAAGTTTATGCTTATGTATTTTTTAAATGCTAAGTTGTTGCTCATTTCAACCTTAGGAATATTGTGATTATGATTAGCAGAAAGATAAATGTTCTTTGTCTAAGAAGCAACTGTTTGTTGGTAATAAGAAAAAGTCCTATACTTTACCTTTATAATTCTAATAAAGAAAATTTATTAATACAGTTGATAGCTGAATTTTTCCAATGAATGTATTTCACTTACATGCATGCTGTTCCAAAAATACAACTTCAGTTATTTCAGAAGGCTTCAGAAATAAATTCTCTTCCCCAGTTTTGCATGATTTTTATAAAATTAGGTCAATTTTCAATTGTAAACAGTACTTTGTCATATTATCTACAACACATCTAGCAAATTTATAAATCCAGTGCTCATTTGAGTAAAGTTCCAAATCATAATGAATGATTTAGACAGCATTATCATCAATTTCCTACAGGTGCAGCTGTGGAAATCAGTGACTTCAATCAAAAGCCTCTGTCAGGTTTCACCACACTGTCATTTTTTACATTCAGGTTTTGCTGAAATTAAAAAAAAAAAAAAGGAAAAGACAAAAAAGCATACAATTCTGTAAATGTCTTTACATCACTTCTACCTTTGGGTGGTGCTTTTGAGCAGTGCTGCACTGTTTCTGTTTGAAGAATTTAACAGCATTCATATTTTTGCACTTTATACTAACACAATATTTCTTTCATGATATTATGGAGTTAAAATTGCACTGTGTGTTTTAACACACATTGCAACAACCTCTTAAGGCAAAAAAGTAAATTCATGCAAATGAGTTATGGAAAGTGAAAAGATTTGTGCTGCTTCATTCATTGCAGAAATAGTTATTGGGAAACAGGCATTTTCCTTCTGCGGACTCTCTATTTACTGAATATCATGCAATTTGTCCATTGAAAATAGTTATTTTTTGAATACTAACCTTAAAAGGGTCTGAAGAAAGAAGATATGATTGATATAGCTTGCTTTAAATTATTTTGTTTCACTTGTGTCTTTAAAGTATTGTGAATACAGCTTATCCATGTTGCTTTGCTGATGTCTGAAAATTAGAATAAATGAGAAACTGTATTATTTAGTGGCATGTTCCCTAGTTTTATAGTAGTTCATATATCACTGGCTTCCTAGGACCTTCCTATAAAACACTGCTGTTCAAATCTGGTAACATTCAATAAAAATGTAATACCAATACCTTTGAAGGATTCCCAGTGTGCTAAAAAAGTGAAGTTATAACTAGCTAAATCATTGTACCTTGTGAAGCCAAGAGGCCAGGGTTGCTCCTGTCTTCAGTCAGAGAAGCAAACCACTTACCTGTTCCCACCATATCTACTTGCAAACTGGTAAGTCTCTGTGACTGAAGAAACCACTTGTTGCCAGCAAAATCTTTTTGTAATGAAGCCATAGAAAGCTAAATCCTGAGGGGCTCCTGTTCGTTCCCTGTGGGTGGAGGATAGTTTGAGCTCTCTTAAATTTGAGGGATACTCATTAGTTCATGAGAATAAATCAGTATTTTGCTAATGTGTTCTGATTTATCTGCTATTCTGCTTTTCCCTTTCAAGTGTTTGTGTGCTTTCTATCTTAATGTTACTACAATCAGTGCTCATGTAACTTTTTGAAAAAGATTTAAAATGTCTTAGGCTGTGACCATTTTAATTGTCTTGAAGATGGAAGAGATGCTCAAAATTTTCCACTTTAAGCTTCATTGAAATGACTGTGGATTGCAAATTAATGATTCTTTTTCTGTTTTAAGCTTTTTTTAATATATAGAGATATAATAAAATCATAACTTTTATTAATGGGTCATGCTAACTTTCCAACATTGGAGCAGTTTCTTTCTGTGTAAAGTTGAAGCCCTATCTGTTTTGTATTTCACTGACGATACCATCCTGGAGAGAGCAACTAGAATAGCAAGGCTGCTACGATTTCGCTTTGTGATTTAAACTGTGTGGGACACTATGAAATTCCTCTTAAATTAAAGGAAAGCCTTTGAAAGGTAGAAAACATCGAGCTTATGTATGATTAACTTTTAGAGAATTCAATTTCTGATGTCTTTTTCTGCAATTAGGCAACAATGGCAGGTTTACACTAGGCTGCACTAAGAGCTGAGGCAGAAGCACCCAGTAACTGTGCATTAGTTCATCTATGTAAGGGTTTGTAGGGTAGGGCTCATTTTTGCATTCAGTAATTCTGTAACATCAGTCCCGTTCAGAAAGACAGCAGTTCTTTGTTATGTGGCCTTGCTGAATTCAGTTTTGCGTTAAATGATCTTGCCGGTTTGTCTTGTGTCATTCAGTAACAACCCTTTGAAATCTATCTTAAGTGCTTTGGTTTACTTTGTTACTGCTCTTCGAGTTTAATCTGAAAATAATGTCTTATTCCTTCATCCTCCCTAATGAAATATGAGTCTTTTCTGCCTTTTCTTTTTTTAATGGTAAAAATATAAAGCATCTGCATGCTGTAATTCTTAATACTAAAATAAATGATGTTTAAGAATATTAAGAAAGTACTTGGAAGAAAAATGTAGTGTCCATAAATCAATTAAACTAATGCACACAAAATAATCAGTAGTGTATAGGGCCAGGCATTTCAGACATATATTTTGTCTCAGAATGTATGTTGATGTATCAACGTATCTCTCTTTTTTTTTCCTGTGCTGGATAGAGTTTTGTGTGCTAAACTGATGTGGTCTCAGTTAAAATGTGAGGTAGAGTGGTATTTTTTTTTAAAACCTTTTTAAAGAAGAGACATTAATGTAATTTTTGTGAAAAAAGTAACCCCGAATAATGAAACTCTCTAAATAAACATTCAAACCAGTTTATTTGATAGGGTCTTTCTGGAAAAAAAATAATAATGCACTACCTCTTTAACAGTGCAGTAGCATCCAGGTATGCTGGGATATTAGCAAAAGTGTTGACCATGCAGAATGTGACTAGACAAATGTCTTCTCATTGTGTGAAGCATGAAGGCCATGATAGATGATTTCAAACAACAAAGCGCAGCCACTGAGACAAAATTAGTGTTGTTTTAATTACCAGTGTCTGTAATGTTATCTATCCATAACTGTCTTGAAATAGACTGTCAACAGAAAGAACAGAAAGACTTGAGCTAATACTTCCGTGTAGTATTTCTTATCTTTCTTAAGTTGCAACAGTATGCCTTTATAAAAAGTATTTAAATCTTTCATTGAAACATTTACTTATAGCTCAAAAAACAAAAAGTTCTCTGTGTTAGGAAAAGTATCTTTTTGTCTGTCTTTCTAAGAAAAGAAGCAAGTAGTTCCTATTAAATGCTGTTTGGAAGTCAGGGTAACTGGTAGAAAATGGAACTTGGCCTGACATTCTTCAAATAAAGTTTACACTCAGTGAGCCATGTTTTTTGTCAGTCACAAATAGCGTTATGACACTAATAGTAAAGAAGATTCTTTATTCCTGAAATATCCTTGAGCTGAGATGGGGCGTTCTTCATATATTAGTAAGTGTATATATTGTGAAGATGAAGTATTTCTTACTTTCTGGGCTTGCAAGAGATGAAAGATAGGCTAGCTTTTGAAAATGGTCTATATGGCACATGCTACAAATGAGCAGGGAAAGCAATCGAGCTAATAGATTACAGTAATTATCCAATCTTTGGCTAGTTTGTATTGGCAAACTATAAATACAGTACACATTAGAACAAGGTGCTTACAGAATGTACATGAAAGGTCAATGTAATTTGCAAGTCGCTAGTCATTAGAATATGCTAAAAACCATTGCTTCAGGGCTCAGATTTTAATGATGAATACATTGATTATTAAGTAGCAGAGGAAAAATGTAGCAGAGCTACTGTAGTGTAATGATAGGTCGCTTTATTTTGGGAAGGAAATCAACTAAGCTTCAGAATGCATGCATTGAGAAATATAATTGCAGTGAGGAAAATTCCTCAGAGGAGCTTGGCACATATTAAAAGCAAAAACTTGAGACATGTTTGTGATAAGATTACTAATAAATCTCTGGTAAGTCTTAGACTCCTGACAATAACACAGCAACAGAGCACTTCATCTTCTCCATGCTTTAGAATTTAAGATCGGTCACAAACAATCTAAATTACGACTGATACTAGGCAGATGCAGTGCTGCGCTGTGTTGCTCATCATAAATCTCCTGTTCCTTATATGCAAATTAAACTCCATTTTAAAAGATAATTTTTCACATGGTGATCTCCTTTATTTGTGAAATGCTTGTGATTCTTAATGTTAGGAGACCCGTCTCAGGAATTCAGTGTAACCGTTGTTGAAGGAGAAGAGAAAAAGAAGGCTAGTTTGTTTGGGAAAGTTTGGACATAGGTGCATGGGACGTTTCAAATAACTTATTAAGTTAGACACAGCACTAACACTGTTTGTGGTTTAGCTGTGGCCTTGTTTTCTTCAGCAGCTGCCTGAACAACTTATCTTTGACTTTAAAGTTCTGTCTTGTTTATATAGAATCTTCAAGGTTCTTTTAACTTTCACGACAGTAGAACAGAATATAATCAAGCTGTGTAGCCAAAAATGTTCATCTTAATCGGCAAACAAAACCCTCCTTCAGCTCTTCATTTAAAACAGCAAGTTTATTTCCCTTCAGTATTTTGAAAGTAGTTGTGTGCATACTGCATGCTTTCTGTCTCATGCAGTCACAGAGTTATGTGAACGGGATATAAAGAGTGTAGATTTAATTAACTGCTATACAGGTGTTATCAAAAGAGGATGTTGTCTTATGGGAACAAGATCTGAAATGCAAGAAATTTGGCATACAAATTGGGGGGAAGAGTGTTAAATATTTTTTTTAAAGAAAATTCATATAATCTGTTTTTATGGAAAGACAGAAAATATTTCTGTGAATTGTAATTGGTGTGCTGTAAAGGGAAAAAATGTATAATAGGCAAGTAAAAGCTTCAGATTTTTTCTTAGTGAATGTGTACATATCAAAACTGATCTTTCAGTTTTACATGTTTGATATTTTTTCTCAAAAATAACTCACACTAAATTGAATCAAGCTATATGTTGTACAGTTTCAGACAAAAGGAGAGAATGGATAGGACTGAGAAGCACTTAGTGGGACATTAATCAGATAGGCCAGATTCTCTTCAGTGTAACTTATTCTTGCTCCTTTGACATCACTGGTTTGCATCACTTTAAATTCTGATCTGGCTGAGATGACGTGGTCTGTGAGTAATAGTCAGTGTTGGTGTCAACATGCTAAGTATTTTCTGTTTCTTAGAAATGGGAAGAAATCTTGTCTTTTAATCATGATTTTAGAACTCTCAGCTTATGATAGCTGCAGGTTAGGAAACTTCTTAAAAAGTAAAGAAAGGTGAAAACACCTGTGTTGCAAAAAATCCCCATCCCATAATGCTGAAATGAATTAGAATTACTCTTAAGCAGCCATTGTTAGGTCAGGAACCCTGTACAAATCGTTATGTTTTCAGATTATGATATATCCATAGATGCTTCTCACCCTGTGGTATTCTTGATCATGTTTTTTGTTTTTTTTGTTTTTTTTTTTTTTTTTGAAGCTTGTTGGCAAATCCCTATTTCAGAAACAGCAAACTGTTGTAAAAAGATTAGATTAGCCACACTTAAGAGTGCTTTTGGAAGGAAATACAGGCTATTGGTCTCCCTGAGTGATTTTGTTGTTGGGTGTCTGGCTGAGGTGCGTACGTGGTTTCAGTCACAGTAAATTTCACATTCAAAAGAAAATGAGGGCTGGTTTTAGATCCCTTGTTCCTTATTTGCCCTATCGAAACAGAGATTGTAGTACATAGTGCCATGTAGCGCAATGATGTGAATTCATCAAAACATGCGTTAAGGGGCAACACTACACAAGGGTAAGGATATAAATATATTTTACAATTCTTAGCTTCCTATCATAAGAATAGTTCATGAGTGATGTAAATTTACAGTAGGTGCTTATCAAATGTGAAAATGCTTGCAAATCAGAAACAAACTTTGGGACTATAAACATATTTCAATGATAGTTCATGCAAAGAATATGTTTGATAGTAAGAAATAATGTACTCTTTTAGTTTCTACGTGAAGCATGTTGACACATTATTGTATATGGAGAATTATAACACTTCTGAGTAGGAACACCGCATGCAACCTTTAATCCTCTAATCAGAATGCTTATTATTAGGGAAAATATAATGACATAAAATATTACTATTTATTTATAAGGCAAGAAAGAGGCATCGTCCACCATAAAGTGATAATAAAGAGAAAGTACAGTTAAATCAGTTGATTTTACTTTGTAACATACCAAAGTGATATACTAGCTATCATTCTTCTATGTGTTCTAAAATACTTGATAAAAATATTGAAGTATGCTAATGTCTTGCATAAAAAAAAAGTTACCTGACGTCTGAAAGTAAGTTCTGAATGCCCCTGTGACTTGAATGTGTCCTGTGTGTGTGTGAGTTGGAATATTTTACTTCACTAAAGTAGAACCCTATAAAGTCTTTTGGGTTTGACTGTAAGATGCACTTGTACAGACAGTAATTGGCCTGTTACAGATATATTAATTAACATGTTAGAAATGTTTTCTTTATTAATGAGAAATTCACACATACTATTTAAATTAATTTGTATAGTTTAAAATTAATTTATTGTGGCCTTCGATGACCTCAAATCTACTAAGACAAAGCTGGAGTATTGTACTAACTGTTAAACCATTCATTAAACATTTTATGCAAATAGTGTTTGTTTATAAACAAATTAACTGCAAGGATTTTCAAAACAGGTGCTGTGTTGTGAATGCGTACTAAATGATGTGGTACTGAAAGAATTAATTAGACCTTCAGATGTAATTAGTTGCAATAATTTGCGTGATTAGCGGCTTGGTTAAGAAGTAAGACACACACATTGTAATGCATGGAAGAGTCACTGCAGTAGCTTTGTCTTTTATACGATGAAGATGAGATTTCCTCATGTTTAGGAAATTTTTCAAAAAATTGCTGACATAGCTGGAGTTAATTGCCAAGTATCCTGTAGGGGGTAACGTTTTTTTCTTTCTTTTTTTTTTTTTTCTCCTTGGCTTCTTGCAATGCATATGCATTGGAAGCAATACCATTTGTTTGTACCTCAATGAATTTTTAAAACAAAAGGCTATTAACCCTAGATCTTCAAGTCTCCAGAGGAATAACTGATACTTAACATGTTCAGGGTTAAAAGATAGGCTGTGATAAGCCATGAAACAGGTCTGGTGTTTCAAGATCAGTTCTAAATATTCATGTCATTTTTTTCTGTCTTGCAACCATAGTTCTGATTTTTCTTCTCACGTATCCAGCAATGCAGTCAAGCATTGGAAGTATATGAAGAATGCCTTTGAAACTGGCATTGGTCAAAACTGATTTAAAAAAAAAAAGTTATGATTACTGATAATTTATGATGATCGCATTCTTGGTTATGATAAATGTACAACAACTTTGTGACTTGCAAGAAAGCTTCTTCATCTTCATAAGTCTTGATGCCCGCTGACAGTATTAGAGAGTAGGTTTGAAATGAATTGATAGGGGGACTTTCTTGATCTTTGTTTTACCTGCTTGAAAAGGTGGATTGACAGTAAATCGCAATAGATTCACTTTTGTGATCACTGGTGGAAGTTGCCATTGCTTTGCTATTTTAAAAGAAAAGGTTACAGATTTTGTGCCTTGAGGCATCAAGATTGCAATAATATGAAAGTAATGCACATTTTGATAGAATTTATTGCTCTGACAGTACCCTTTTAATATTGTTAGAAACACACTTGAGGGGGCTGCACATGTGTTTTGAAAGAACAGGTATGTTCTCTGTGAATCACTTTGTCAGAAAAAGCAAACATTTCTAGAAAAAGTTGAAGAGTACAGTAGAAAAAGAAACAAGGAAAGTTCAGTAAATAAGTGCAATTAGTCAGCAGTGTTGAAGATATGAAGTGATGAAAGGCTTCTCACTTGCTTACGGTGAGTGTTAGAGGCATTGCATAGAGGTGTCCTATCCTCAGTGAATTTGAATTCAAGCTTTTTAGTACAGAACCTTATTTGATCAGATTAAACTACAGCAGTTTAAGATGAGCTGGGCGGGGGGGGGATCTTTGTTTTTTTCTCAGATGGAAGTGGTCACGATAGACCTTGTTTGTTTCATGCATTGATGTAATGCTTTGGAGGCATGAGCTAGAGGAGACTGTTTAAAAGCTAAGCCTTGCTGTAGTTACCAAATTTTATGTTCTTTTAAGTTTTTGCCATATGATTTCCAAGAGTTTTTATGTAGCTGCAAATCTGATATAAGCAGCAAAACCCAGCAGGAGGTCTCTGGTTAAACAGTGAACAAAATGATACTGTATTTGGAAGTATTAGTGGTCACATATCTAAGTGAAAGTAAACCCCATGCTTTTTATTGCAAACTCAATGTGGAATACAGTTCATTTTAGGACTGAGGCAGAGCATAAGTGTGTTACTTATTTTCTACAACAGAATGGCTGTTTACGGTCTTAACATTTTATTTTTTTTTTTAGAAAACAGAATGGAAATGGAATAAAATAAATATTAACAATGACAAAAGAAGAACAAAAAGCATCATTAACTGCTGCACAGCTGCTGTGTGTCTGCTGTCGCGGGGATTACCCTTAATTACTATGGATGAAGTTTGCTATCATTGGTTCTTTGGATGCCTCACAATTGGTTTGTTTTTACAGGAGTTCTTCTTTCTATGTATGTTTTAATAGAATATGCAGCTGTTAAAGTTTCAAGGAAAGAAATCACTGTTTTAGTCCTGAAAAGACTGAAGATCATTGACAAAGCTAACATAGGGATCCACTTGAATGAATTTATACACACACACACACACGTAGACTGTTTAATTCAGTTCTTTCATTTTAAGTGTGAAGTGTGATATTTGCAAAGTACTCTTTAAAATGGGCTCTTCTGTATTGTGTTTGAATTTGAACAAAATTAACATTTGTATGTCATCAGTAGCTGCAATGCATAGCTCAAGGCAACGAAGGATAGAAAGTCAAAGAATATGGGAAATTTGATTAAAATGAATAAGCAGTGGAAGGTCTTAGGGGTGGACATAGCTTACTCATTGATTTATTTGTATTGTTTCTTGAGGCAAAAGAAGCTAATTCCAAGGGATGTTTAGAAAATAGGTTTTAAATCTGAAAATAAAAAGGTGTTTAAGTCAATAAAATTAGGTTTTAGACAATGTAATCTGGAGACTTCCCTACTTAATTTTGTTAGTCCCGCTTCATGAAGGGGGCACAATACTGAGCAGGTAAATGCTTTTTGAGAAAATTTCTTTCCAATGAATTTTAACTGTACTTGTTATGATTTGGGATCAGTTGGGATATTCATAACATTTCGCTTCATTTTATTCACTGGGACATGAGTTGCAAGGTAGAACCCAAATTATCAGCCTCACAATTAGCTGGTGTGCATGGTTTACTGAAGTGTTATTTTCAGTGCTACCCTTTAACTGCCCTGGAAAGTATTTTTTTATGCTGGCTCCGATCAAGTGGTCTGCACTCTATACATTTATGAGTCACCAACTGTTCATATGTTATCTATTTCTACTTAGCATAATATTGCTTCAGGAAAATTTTGTAGTTTGCAAGACTTGCGTACTCATGTTTTTGTAGTGGTTTGGCCTGCAGTTCGAGGTCTTGCTCTCATTTGTCTCTATTCCAAATGTTTTCTATAGCAGCTTTTATACTTTTGGGTCTACTTGATGGATTGGCATAGGTACCTTTTCAATGTTTCAGAAACTTCCTCGTCAACATTTTCTTTCCTCAGTCCATCAGTGCTGGAAATGTGAAATGCTTTGCCTGCTAAGCTTTTGCTGGGGTGTTCGATGCTAAAGGGCAGGTTTTGCAAGAGATGTTTTAAGTGGAAAATCACTTGAAGAGAACATCTGAGACAAAGGATCTGTATTCCTGGTAATAGTAAAAATTCAGTCCATCGCTTAGTCAAATGAAGGAAGATTACTAATTAATTAACCTACCACAATTATCTTGGAAATCAAAGATTATTATTAACTGTTTGGTTTATAGCACCTTTACTCCATAGCTATTTATATAGATATATATTTTTCTGAACAGATTAAGGGAGGAGTTGGAAATGTTTGGATGTTTATCTGTGGATATTTATTTTGATACAGACATTATTTCTGCTTAGTACCTTATATTATATTCTTAAGGTTCATATGTTTTAAATAAGAACATAGAAAATGCAAGTGTTTAAAAACATTTTCAGGGTCCATTATAGATTCATCTCTCTCTCCCTGCCCTTCCCCTCCCCTCCCCAAAAGAAAAAGCCCTAAAACTCCTAATGGATATGTTGTTTCCAATGTTAACTGGGGAAATTTGAGATTTTTTTTGTGTTTGTGGAGGAATCAAAGATACAACACTGCCCAGATGAGTCCTTCCCATTTCCATTTAATATTTAATGCCAAATGGAGACAGCTTAAAATGAAGAAAATTTGACGCTGAACAAATAAAATTATTAAAAAGAATATCCCATCAAAACCTTTAATGCCAAAAAAATGCAAATGACCAGCTGAAGCTTTTACCTGAAGGATGGTGTCAAGCTTACTATTTTGCACTGCTTAGGGTTTTAGCAGTTTTGTAGGCATGAAGATCTTCCACGTAAGACTTCTCTCCCAGCATGCTGAATATTACATGCACTGAACAGCCCCACTAGGTTGTGTGAAAGGCAAGTATAAGGTGATTCCAAGGGAATGTGTATAATGCCCTTTTATAAACAGAAGAAGCTGAGTCACAAAGTTGAAGTGACCGGAATAATTTCTTACATCCAGGCTGAGGAAGTTGTATTGTTGTCCTACCATCCAGCAGGTGCCCACTTTGACCTAGTCCAAACTTTTGGCAGCTATACACTGATTCAAAAAGGGACAATTTAATAACCTGGAATGCATATGATTCTGTGGATGTTTCTTCTGTATTTTTAAAAAAATCCTTCTGATCTAGAAGAAACCCCTAGCCCCCTGAACCGTGATATTACAGGTTGCCTAGCTTTTTTAATTTATCTTTTTCTGATTCTGTCATGAAACCTGGAATTCAGGTTTCAGAAGCTTAGTTATGAAGTCTTGATTTCTTTTTCCACTGGTTACCAAAATAGATATCGTATTACTATGTGTAATAGTTCTGTAGGACCAAAGAATTACATTTTTGAAAATAGATATTTTTTCTTGAAGTGGGTTGGTGGCATTTCAGCTGACTCTTTGAAAATCCGTACAACACTTTCCAGATAGATTTTTGCTCTCTGAAAAATGGCTGAACTCCATTATAGGTCATTGCTCTAAGAACAACCCTCACAACTTGGGATTCTGTTTGCATCCCTAAATTGTTGCCCTCAAAGGAGAAATTACTAACACCTAAAGCATGTTTCTTCAAAAGGAAAACAGTATTTCTAATAGAGTTTGTATTCTGCATTTGTTCATCATTGATTGTGTCAGAAATACCAGGCACACGCACACTGGGGACTTCAATATTTCCATGGCAGACATCAATGTAAAACTATCAGACCAATGTGACATTTACCTTTCCTATACAGATATTAATATATACAGATGGCCTTTGTGTGTAATGCAGTTTGTAATGAAACAGATGATTCAAAATCTATCTGTTACAGTCCTCAGATTTGTAATTCTGATTACAGCTAAATTATTTTGCAGTGAATTTTTCTACCTAAAATGCTCAGCCATAAGAAGAAACTACTGTACAAAACACTTTCTGTGATACTGCTGTTTTTGGTACACCTGTACATGTGGCAATCCTTGAAATCCATGTCTTGTTCCTATGAATGGTAGGTTTATTGTGCATTTATTGCTCTGTTGGAATCTTCCGTAAGCATAGGATTTTATGCTCAGAAACAATCTGTAAACAATCGTGTAATTCTTGTACGTACAAGAAAAGCTGCAGTCATTTTTTCCAATGCACTTATAAACCTGAATCTACATGGTGTTCCTTAGCTAACCTACCTTTCCTTTTCTAAATGTCCTGGATTGTGAATAGCACTAGCTTCACCAAGAGTAAGTGTGTCAGACAGCTATCGGCAGCAGACTACCAGCAGATGACTGGTGTTTTACATTTGGGTTTGCTTTTAGTGAGACTCAGTACTGAAAATCTTCAAGTGTAGTGGCTACTCGGAGCATGTTTTCTCCCTATTGCTGTATAGCTGAAATATCTAGAAGTTTTAGGGAAACACGGCTAGACTAATCAAGGTGTTATCAGACACAGTAAGGTTCTTGCGTATATGAAGGGCAGCTTTTAGTTGGACTAAATAAGGTTAAGTTTTAGATGGATTCTGTGAAATGACAGTTAGAAAGTCTTGATATTCTTATGAAGGCAAACCTTCCCTGCCAGCTGCAGCCTGGGTAGGGAAGCCAGGGAGAGGATCGCTTTGTGCATGCCCATTTTAGTTTTTTCTTAAATACATGCAGCAAGTCGAAAGTGAAGACAGGTGGCGTGGTTAGATGGGCTTTTATTTGAACCCACTTTGTAGGTTTTTCTCACTTTAGCATGTGTAGTTTCAGGAGATCCTTTCAATGCTGTTGGTGTTGACTGTGTCAGTGGCAGGGAAGTAAAACATTTTTGGTTTAGGAATTGAAGGGAGTTTGGGGGAGGCATTTGTAGTCTTGAGAGTCTAATGATGAGTAAGGGAAAATGCATTGGGACCTGGCATCGTGTGAATATGAATAAAGAGGCTGTGAAAAGCAGAGGTGTTCTTTTAGGGAAGATAGCTCAGTCCTTGTCTGTCAGGCAGCTGCAGGCAGACCCTGCCCAGGGTGCTTCTTTTAGGGTGTGTTTGAGGTATACTTGTGAATGCAGGCCTGCACTTGGCACGTGGGCACCATCGGAAAATTCAGGCTGGAAGGGACCTCAGCAGGTCTCTAGTCTAACCTCTTGGAAATATGAGAGAAATATAATCAAAACTGAACGATACGATGATCAGAAACTGTTTAGGGTTCTCTTCGTAATTTTTTTGCACAGATATGTTACAGGTTTTTGCAGTAGCTAGTGTTTTGTAGCCACTGAAGAGTTCATTTCACGTACAGCATGTTTCTGTTTTACAGCTTAGAAATATGGAATGCGTGAAGAACTGAGGCCAACTTATCTTGTAGTAAGCTGGGTGGAAACTCCCAGCCAACCAGGAATGATGGAAAGATTGAAGTATTACCAAGCTTTTAGTCAGGAATAGTACCAGGTACTTATGAATGAAGCAATACATATGACTGACTTCAGTTTCTTTTGCTGAAAAAAGATCCAGAAAAATACTTTGAGTGTTTTGCAACTGTTTTTAACCAGAAATTTGAAATTGCTTAGCTTACTGTCATTCTTTTGCTTAAACATACCAAATGGAAGTGATTTCACACTTTCAATTGAAATAAAACTGCTCTTGTGTTTTGATCACTCCCCCCCCCCCCCCCCCCCCCCAAGAAAACAAAACAGTTTTCTAAGTACCTATCCAACACTCCTAAAACTCTCCCTCAAATGTTGCAAAGAATATGGCTTGTAAGTATTAAGGGGAGATGTCTTGATTAGTGACTGAACTGAATCCTGGGATGCCCATGGGCTGCCTGTTCCTGGTAAATGTGCATTGTGATTCCACGGAAGTTTTCCAGAGTTCAGCTTCAGATCTATGCTTTGTGTTTGAAATTAGTCTGTGATAAATAAGGCCATATAAGTGCAACCCTGTCAGTAGTAAACCATAACCCCAGTATAAAACGCTGGAGAAAATTGCTCTCAACTAAAGGAAAAAGAGAGAGGTGTATCACATTCTTCAGGGGAAGTTTGGGAGGCAAAATGGAAGCATTCTCATTGGAATTGAGCCAAACTACAATTGAATAGTGTTTATTGTGAAAAATATATTGTCAGTGTTTGAATATTTATGATAGCAATACTAATGATTAAAAGAACTATGGAAATATTTAATGAACCCAAGTCCTCACGTCCACATTTTATGTCTCACTGCAAGGTTGGCACTGTCAGCTCTAGTTAACAACATCGTGTTTGTTAACATACTAGGATATTAGTTCAATGCAAACAAGGTAAAACCAGTCTGTAGATATTAAAAAATTAGTGTTTATGCAACGTGAAGATGTCTCTTACATATTCTCCATGCAAATAAGTCCTGACCAGTTCTAACAGAGTACAGAAGAGGCCAAGACTGAAGTATTACAACTATAAATTTTCATTTTTAATTGACACGGATGTTTCTGATGTAAATTTTGAGCTAATTTGATGCACAGAAGTGTATTTAGAAAAAATATTGCTAGACAGAATAATTGCAGGCTTTTACTACATGTGCCAAATCAAACTTACATTACATTTTTGTTTTTAAATGTCTGTACTACCATAAATGAAATATTATATTCTAAAAATGAACATAAATTCAGGTTTGACATAAACCCTGGTTAATTCCATTGACTTCTATGAGATTGCATGAAATTTCCATAGAGACAACTGTGCCCACTGTCTTCATCACATTTGATTTCTCTGTTTAGGTTCCTTATAGTGAAACCACTGTCACAGTATTGGATACCTTAGGTTCTAATAGTATGATGGTCAAAATTAAAGTGTGTGTTCCCCTGATAGGCATTTTACATGCAAATAATTTTGTATTGCTATAAATACTTTGTATCTTATAAATGCAGTGTTTGCTATCATGGAGATCATAATTTTTATGAGCTGGATTTCCTTCAGATGATAGAGAAATTATAGGCTACAATATGTGATCAAACAGGAATATGGAAAGCTTAAATAGAATGCGCCCTAAGGACAAAGGCTGGTTAAGACTATAGGGGATAGAATAAATGGGAGTTTTAGTAAAGCTATCTCAGATTCCAACAGATAAATTATGCTCTGCCTTTTTTGTATCTCTTTGGGACTGTACTACATAAATTATGACCAAGTATAATTTAGGCTTTCAGCCTATATTTCTGAACATCCATCTTCTACATTTTAAGTACAAAATTACCATTTTGCAGAAGTATGAAATTGAGACAAATTTTTTTCATCTGTGCATTTAACTTCTGCATACTTTATAGCAGCTAAAGGGTTAGAGAGGACCTCGTTACTATCCAGAGGGTGATGTTAGCCAGATGATTGCATAACTGTGTTAAGATCTACATAAGCGTGAATGAAGGTTGGGGGACAGAAGAGTGTAGAACTGGATATTATTTCATAATAGGTATCTACTGTAGCTTTAAATAATAAGTAACATGCTTTTCTGAATAAAAAGCAATCCTTTGTAAATCCAAATTATTTATCTGTTATTGATTACATGAAAAAAGTTATATATGGGATTTTCTTTTGAAGTACAGTTGCAGTCAGGTGATCTGAAATTTGGGATACACGAAGACTGCAGAGTGTAAGCCTTCAATGCACTGAAGAGTTCACAATTTGCATTTGAACGTCTACATGTGTATATGAATAAAGCAATAGATCCTAAGAGCCCTATTTTCTACCACTCAAGCACTACATTCTGTAGCTTGAATTTCTGTGTAAAATCAACTGAGAATTGTATACTTCATTTTTTCCCCATTATAGTATGCAGTTTCAATACTATCTGAAATTCTAAAATTAGGAATAACCACAAGGTGCATCCTTGTGAGGGTTTGTACATGTCTTCCACAGGGGATAGAATATGTAAGAAAAGATGAAACTCCTCCTTTGAGGAAGGCAAACTTGAAGAAATTTATACTTTTGACAAAGGAGCATGATTTGAAACTGACCGAAGATGGCTTTAAATAGCATGTCAATAGCTTGCAATAATACTGTTGAGGATTTTTTTGGTTCATGATGGTGGAGAACCATCCTTTTAGACCTGACGTAACTTTTTCTGTATTAAGAATAAGAAATATCTAGCACTTTTGCACATGCAAGAAGACCACATCTGCAGTATACAAAGGTTTAGAATTGTAAGACCTAGCTAGTATGTGTAGCAAGGTGAATTTATTTGGCTTTGTTTTGCATACATTTGATTACCATAGCTTTGGGAATTCAATGCAAGCTTTCAGGATGTGTGGAAAAATGAGTAGAGAAAACGTCTATTGTAGTAGTAGAATGAATAATTGTGTTGAAGAGAAAATTCCCCTCTTAAAATACAATAGGCCAATTTTTTCTCTATTACAGATTTCCTATCCATTAACTTGGCGATGCTCATATGTGCAGTGTTTTGCCATTGCAATGTTTAAAAACATTGTTAAAACAGTTAAAACCCCCACTTTTTTCTGTAATTGATACTCCATTTAAAGCCACTAGCATTCACTAGACTGCTGGTTTTCCCTGTTTTCTGCAGTAAGTAGAGGGAATACTCAAACTCCAGCAGTAATGCTAATTGCTTATAAAGATTTTAATGGCAATCACTTTAACTGATGGTAGAGATTAGTCTACTATCACAGACACCATCAAATGCACCACCAATAGCTTGTCACCTTACCTTCTGTAAGTAAAAAAAGGTGTTACTGTTATCTATGTAAAATGGTGGCATGTTTAAGTTTGCAAACAGTGAGAATGTGCAGGTTCAATTGCAACTTTTAGCTGTTTTTAATTAGAAAAAAGTAAATTGAATTAAAAAAAGAAAAGTGATATTTCTATACTGCTCTACTCCATTGTTTAAACTTTTCCAACATCTGGGGTGAAAATGCAACATAAAACAGAATGAGTTTCCTTGGCTCCTTCATTAGTCTTTTAAAATTGTAGTCTTTATTCTTTTTCCACTAGAAAGCAAAAGAAATTGGAAAAAGAAATTGTATCATTCTAGGACAGCAGTCCTATTGCTGCTGCACGATTCCTGTTTTTTGGGACAGGACTGAACATGTGCCTTTGAACTGTGCAATATATCTCCAGTAGTTACATTCAACTTTTGTGACTCTGTCTCTTAAAGTACTCTTAGTCAAAGACTGAATTGCTTAAGGATATTACTTTTGACATTACACTATGGTCTTAGTTTCTTAAGAGTAATCTCTTCTTCCACTAGTCAAGATTCTTCCCAAAATAATGTAGCATCTACAGACCTTAGCACTGCTTTTTGCAAATTATGACTGGGAAGATGATCTTGTGCCAGAGGTCAGATTGTTCTGATGTGTGGTAGAAGGGGATGAAATGAGTTCTGTTAAATTTATAGAAGCCCCTCTTGTCATTAATTATACTGTGTATTTTACTTTTTAGGTCATGAGATTTTAAAATCAACATATGAACGCAAAAAGAAGTCTATGAGTTAGCTGCCATAGGGTTAAATTTTGAGTCATTACTAAGTGATTTCTTGTCCAGAGAGCCTTCAACTCAGGATGTGTAACATTTATCTGCCTAAAATTAAAAGGAAACGAAAGAGATTTATTAGTGCTTGTTTCTTGAAGATGGTTCTCCACATTTGGATTGGTTGAATGATTGAGGATAAAAGGCTTTCATAACGATGTTGCATTGTACAAATGAGCTCTAACCAGAAGTGCTGTCCTAAATGCTGCTGACTTAAGGATAAAAGTACTAAGAAGAGAGGACCGCCTCTTTGCAGTTAAGGTTACAACCAAAATCCTCTTATAAAATTCTAATGTAACTGGTATAATTTAGGCTGGGGTAATTGTCTATATGTGAAATATGACTAGGTTTAC